>NC_028641.1:4808110-4841547 GCF_001406875.1 Solanum pennellii | reverse complement strand
TTATATATATATATATATATATATATATATATATATATGAAGTCCATAAGGCATAAGTGGAGGAAGATTTATTTGTATAGAAATTACTATAATTGAGATATCTTATATATTCGAGTTCTTTTTTTTTTTGTGAAGTAAATATTAATTGCGATTTGAAACACTAAGTCAAGCATATACTCCTCTCAACTTTATAATTTTATTCATTAATATAACATCACACTATCATACAGTGATAAATTAAAAAAAGTTATATTTTTATAAATAATCTTTTTACCCCTAGTTTTTTCTTCCTCCCTTTTCAATAATTCAATATCATAAAGTCTATATAATTTCCCAACCCTAAAATTTTAGTACAAATTTATGTCTAGTGGCATCAAGGTCTTTGTGCATGTGCATGTGCATGGATTTTGCAGTACAAGGTTTATTTATATGAATTTCTAGCACTTATATTCTTTGGAAATAAAATAATTCAATTCACTTGCACTCTCTCTACTTGGACTGACAAATTAAATTTGGTTGGTGACACTTTTCTTGACCTTTGATCTATTAATTATGAAACACATTATTATAAAAATAATTTCTAGCGATATATATATATATATATATATATATATATAATTGATGATGTCAAAAATAGAAAGGCTTCAATTTGGACAAGAAAACTCAATAGCATATGAACAGTTTAACTGGATATTCAGACATTTGCCTAATTGCCAACTAGACAAATAGCAAACATGCCTCATAGATAATATATGGATAGCACATAATAAAAAAGACACTAAATATGTAATTGCTGTTTTAAATGCTTTAGGATATTATTTTACTAATAAAAAAAATGTAATTGGGATTATTTCAATATAGTTATTTCAATATAGTAGTAGTTATTTCAATATAGTAGTTGGGGTTATTTCAGATTTGTTAAATATTTGATAAAACTTTTTGTTGTGAAATCCTACTCAGTACTCCTTCACTCCTTTGTTCTTTATGTAGTTATCAGTATAAGTTTCTAGTATTCTTCCCTTTTTTTTATGGACTATGTTTATTCATGAATCTATTATTACTGTTCATCTCTTTCTCTTAGCTTTTGTTCCTAATTGCATTCTTCTTTAACCACACCCCGGATATGGTCATTCATAGTTCTATCTTAAGAACATTCAACATGACCTGTCAGTTTCCTAGGAATTTACAGGTTAATCCATCGATGCTTTTAAGAGGTTAAGAGACTAACCATATACTAAGTAACATAGATTCATGGTAAATAAAAAATATCAAACAGTTTTTACATATTAAAATATTAATACAAAATTTTAAACATGATTTACATATATGGAAACTTACTAGATCTTAAATATAAAACTTATATAATTAACGGAGCGAAGTTTTCCTTTCGAAAAATCCAAAAACTTTACAAAAATATAACTTCTTCAAACTTAGTACAAACAGAGGACTTTTATTTATACTAAGAATTTAACAACAATTAAATTATTTTTATTCATTATTTATTGTTAAAGTCATTTTTTGATTTAGTGTCATATAATGGAAGGTCCAGATTTTCTTGTTATCGTCATATTTTGAATATTCTGGTAAAAATGATACTTCCAAATAAATTAATAATGAAAGTAGAGAAGTTAAATATTCTATTGAAAACTTACAATGATAGAAGGTATCAATTAATTTGAACCATGTAATCCTTTTCTTTCCTTTTTTTTTTAATAATCATTTAAGTGGAAATAATTTTCGTACACTCTTCGTTTTAATTTATATTACATTTATAAATAATAAGTTATGTTCACCGGAATAGTTCAATTGATTTGGTGGATGGTAATTTATATGAATGATTTGAATCAGTCCTCCTCAAAAGGTTTGCCAAGTACAGTTTACATGATTATATTAGATTTATACACTATACATTACGGGATTCACCCAGTGCGAAAGAGATGTGGTTGAATATTAGAAAAGACAAGCAACCTAAAATGTTATTTGAAAAACTTATTTTCTCTATACATCTCGATTTCTTGATTTTTTTTTAAAGAAAAAACTATAGAAATCCAAATTTTAGATTGAAAAGACAAGTTACATCATGAAAGGATCACACATACTGTAATATAATTGTACTTATATGACAATATTTTTAAAGGAAAAACACATAGTAATTTTCTACAAAAGTCAAACAAAATATACGAGTTAATGTTTGCCGAACATCGATATATAATTAATGGCATATACAATATCTTTCAAAATTTTGATATGTAATGTCACTCCTTCAGACCATTAGACTATGTGGATCTTATTTCATTGTATTTTGCAAGTTCAAAAAAAAATAATAAAATTACGATTCAAATTTTTAAAAAAATTATCAAGTAATAATAAAATCGCGAATTTAGAAAAGAAGTTAACATTAGTAATGGCAATTGGATATCAACGGAAAAAAATTATCCACCTCCGATATTTACATCAAGCCAATACAAAATGAATTATCACGTAATTTAATAAAATAAAATAAATTATAAATTTAAACGCATAACGTACATATATTAACTTAATATAAACACTTGATATAAATAAATTTTGTCCTATACCAAATAAATCAGAAAAAAGTCTCAAGAGAAATCAGTGTGTTTATAAACAGAACTTGGAAAAAAATATCTAAATTTAATTTTTTATTTATTAAATTTAACAACCCAAGTTTTCAACTTATACGGTGTCACGAGTTTGACATAACACCAATCATATTATAGCAAGAAAAAAAAAAAACTAGTTACAATATAGTAAGGAAATGAATTTATAATAATTCATGCATTAGTTATTTTATCTTTGATTTTTTTTATAATAATATATAATTAAACTTATTATAGTTATACTGATTAATTTTGTCTTATTAATTTTGTCCCATCTTATGAGATTATATGTCCTATTTTTAGTATCGAAAAGGTGCAATAAAATAGTTTCGAAACTAAATATTACACATTATTAAATAAGAAGTATTATATACATTTGATTAACGTCACTTCTTCTACATGAGTACCTAAATTTATATAATTAATTTCTTCTTAATTTCAAGAGTTCAATTAAAAAAATATATCAAAGTTAATTAATCAATTTAATCAACGTATTAATTAAAAGAATTAACTAATTAATATTTTCTACATCTGAATATTTGATTTGATTTGTCCTCAAATCAATGTCATCTTTTTATACTCGAAAATAATTTAAGTTTAAAATTTCCTTTTAACTTTAATAAAAAAATATATTATAATCACAGAAATGGTAGTGTTTTAGTACTATCACAAAGTTCAAAATTATTTCTTTTTTCTTTACTAAAATTTTGTATATCAAATTAAATGATGCAATATAAATTAATACAAATAGCGTATATATATGAGCAGAATTCATCAGAATGATTTTAATGGAGTTTTTACTATGTATATGCATACTTGAGTTCGTTTTATAAATTTATAAATTTCAAATTTAAATTTATTGAACTATATTTATATATAAATATAGAATAGTAAGTTTTGACAGTACCTTTTAGTTTCCCTTGTTGAAAATCTATCTTCCAAGCATACCTTTTTACCATTTTATTCAATAATAATAATTATAATATTCTATCTTGTTTTTTCTCGATTTAACTTTTATTATATAATAAAAAATATCATATATTTTCTAAAAATAATCTTATAGTAAAAGTCACCTGCCACATATTATGGACCCTCTTATTATCCAAGTTATACAGCGGCAGACATATTTAGCATTCCATTTTAATATAATTTTCAATGGTTTTTATTCTTAAAAAAACGTGTATAATAATTATCCAATTACACAAAAAAAGAAAAAACATTATTTTATTTACTTTCTTCTTTAGCCTTCCCAATTTTCTACTAGTCCTCTTATTCTATATATATAGCCACATTTATATTCCCCAAAACATATACACCCAAATGCTTTTGTGAGCATCACAAAGGTTGCACATTTTACAAAAACAAAAAAAAATGCGACCAGCATCATCAGCTATCACTATTTTCCTGTTTTTTCTAGTTTCTATTTATATTTTGAAAAAAACCCTAAAAATGGTTCATCGATCATCATCGATAACTATAGTACTAAACTATGTTGTTTTTATAGTTACTCAATTGAAATGGGCTTGGAATATACTTCTCCTTCAATCTTTTACTCATCCTTATAACCTTTATACAATTTCTTCACAAAATGATGATGATGATGATGATCATGAGCTTGAAGTTATGCATTATGAACCCGAACCGGGGTCTTCTAATTCGGGTTCAATAGAATGTTCAGTGTGTTTGTGCAAGATTGAAGAAGGTGAAGAAGTTAGAGAATTGAGATGTGATCACCTTTTTCATAGGGTTTGTCTAGATAGGTGGTTAGGTATGGGACGTATGACGTGTCCGTTGTGTCGAAACCATCTCAAACAACCTCGTCTACTTGTGAATTTGCATCAAGAGGTTGTGTTGTTTGATTTCGTGGAGGGGACTAGGTCAAGAGATCGTTGTCAATGGTGGTTACGATAAATAAAAAGAAGTTTAATTGCATGGTTGCTTGATTCTTCAAAAAATTACATGCATCTGATGGCGTTTTTGAAGAATATTAATAACATAGGTGGAATGAAGATGAATAATATATATAGTTGTTAATTACTTACTTATTAGGATGTATTATGGCCATTATTTTACTTTTATTTTGTTAATAATGGCAAGTTAGCTTGATGATGATGAAGAAAAAGATCACTAGATTTTGTATATATATGCATGTATTTGAATCACTTAGTAATTACAACTAACTATTGTTCTCTCTAATTGATTTTTCTTAATTCTTTATAAGTTGAAAGGTCAAAAAAGTCATTTTCAAAGACTATTATACATCGCTATTTATAGTATCTAGTGTGTAATGTATATAACTCAACTTGAAGTTGCAATCAATTAGGTTAAAACCTCAATGTTTGGCTATCATAGCTCTTTAATTTTTCAAAAAATAATATATTTTCATATTTTTAAAAAAATAATTTTACTATTAATAAAATAATCTATAAAGGATTAATATCTCTAATTTGATTTGGATCTCAAGTTTAATTATAAGTTATTCCTTATTTATAGAATTATGTGTCTTGTTATAAAGTGCATCATATAAATTATATCATCACGGAAAAAATATAAATAAAATATATTTTTAATCTATATATTCGATATAATTTTTACACGTGTAATATAAATACGTTCTGATTTATTTGATGTACCTTAGCTTTTGTTATATTGTTAATTCAAATTGATTTATTTTGCTCATGGTAAAAATTCATACGAGTTTGATGTACTTTTTATCTTCAATTAAGGAAGTAATCATTTTGAAGTTCATTTTCTTTGATTGCAATAATCAATATCGTAACAATTGCTTAATGAGACTTCTAGATTAATTAAAATTAAATTAAAACCTATTTTAATACTATATATTAAAAATTATTTCAAAATAGATAAATAATAATATAATAAATAGGTTTGTTCTGATCAAAGCTTGACCACTCAGTTGAATAAAAGTTATAAAACCCTAGATAATTTACTTTGACCTAATATTAAACACAATATTTTGTTAACCTCCTTCTTATGAACTTGAATTGATTTTGTAGCATGCACACTTAAATTAGATATTTTAATAATATTAAGACTATAAGATGTCATGGTTAACTTTCACATATAGCAAACATAAAAAATATATATGTATTACGATATTTATAGTTTGCATAATTGCGCTCCATAGCAAATATAAATATATATATTTCGCTATACATATACAAAAGAAAGCAGTTGTATCATCTGTTTCAGTATACATATACAAATAGTCAATTGTATAAGTTGTGTTTCTATAAAGCGAGAGAGAAAGAAAGACAAAAGAAAAACTGGGCAGTAGAAGATCGTATTTGTATAATCATAAGTTTATAGGACGATAATATATGCATTTGTAATTGTATATACAATTTTTTTTCGTTTTATACAAACACAAACGCAATGTATGCATTTGTGTTTGTATAAAGTGAGAGAGGCAAGTGAGAGTGACGAGCGAGATCACGGAAAGTGGCGAGCGAGATCTAGGAGAGTGACTAGCGAGATTTGGGAGAGGGGAACAAAAATATATGTATATATACAATTTTCTCTCGCTTTATTCAAACACAAACACATTTTATACATTTGTGTTTGTATAAAAGCGAGAAAGGCGAGGGAGAGAACAAAAGTAGCGAGCGAGATTCACCAGGAGAGAGGTGAAATATCAACAGTTTGCTATTGGATACAATTAAATTAAACTATATTTATAACATTTAATTTGAATTAATAGTTTGACATTATATACCATTTTCCATTCTAAATTTGCTAATTTTAGATTATATAAATTTGAATATTTAAATTTTGATTATTTGATGATATTTCTTTTCATAAATAAATTAATTGGTGATAGTTTAACAAATAATCAATAATACTACCTGAAAATTTCTTCCCACAACAGTGGATTTGGCGACTGTTCTTCTGGAAGAAGGAATGGCAGAAGATATAGGATTAAGGCGAAGAAAAAAAAAAGAAAAAATAGGAGAAAGAAAAAGAAAAAGAAAAAGAAAAGAAAATATATAAAAATAATTTAAAAAATTACTTTTAACATGTGTCAAGTGACTATTAGTGCGTGATTTACAAATATTTTTGTATAAGTGGTATTGGCTGAAAATGGGGTATACATACTATTGTGAAAATGTTCAATGGGGTAATAGGATACCCGCAAAGTTAAGGTATCTTTTTAAAAATTCGAGACAACTTCGATGATAATTTTATGTCTTTTCTCTTTAAATTATATATACATATAAACATCGTAAACGTTGGTTGAATTTTTCTTGGAAGCTTGAATTAAAAGAGGACAAATGTATCTAAATATCATGAATAATTGTGCGTTAATGATGCAAATCTCAAGAAATAATATTAGCCACAGAAGTTATTTAGTGATAAAACGTGTTTCTTAAAAAAAATTCCTAAAATTTTTCTAATATCACAATGTATAATTTTTAAATGTAAACTAGACTAAAAATACCATTAAAATAACTTGATTCTTTTGTAATGTCTTGGTGAACTAAATCAAAAAGAAATTAAATCATCTTAGCTCTTAATTTTTTTGATAAAATAACACCTAGTAATTCCTCTTAATTAATCAAAGTTAATTGTCATTTCAGCAGACTGAAACTACATATGTTTAATCAAATGTTAATTATTGTTTTTTCTTCTATTTCCCATCCAAACATTAAATCAACAATACTATTATATCAGTAATTAGTTTGATTTGACGGTTATTCATCGAGTAAATTAATAATCGAGTTAATCCTTTTTTTCAAATAGATAGACTATTTTTTTAATGAGGTTCTCAATCACATTCAACCATTATTTTCAATTACGATTTGGATGGTTGATTATCGTTTGATTGTAAACACCATTACATAAATATAGACTGAATGAATATATGAAATTTAAAATTATTTTTGGACATGCATTTCACCTGGAAATTTAGAAATTCTCTAAGTGGGAAAAGAATTTCACTTGAAAAATTGATAAAGAATTATTCAAATGTATAGCCAAACAACATTTTGAAAATATTTATTAAATAAACTTCGGGGTGATCCAGTGGTTTGAGCTGGAAACTTCCATGTTGGAGGTCTCAAGTTTGAAAGCAAGGGGTTTGCCTTCTGGGTCAACTCATTGCACCAGGCTCACTACGAAAAAAATGATCATTAGCGGCAATTATTTCTTAATTGTCACTAAATATGTATTTTTAGCGGCTATTGTCACTCTTTGTATATATCCCTAAAGCCTTTAGCGACATTAGTTCTAATGACATTTAACTAATGCCGGTAAAAATTTTAGTACTCTTCATTAATGTCAATATTTAATACCATTAAAAGTTATTTTTGTTGTAGTGGCTTGCCTAATGCGGGTTACCTCTCCTATGTGATTTACGATCTATTGCATAAGAACGAGAGTTTTACCCTATGCACACCAAAAAATTAGCAACTGCGAAATTTCCTTGTCATAAAAAAAAATATAATAAACTTAAAGAGGACTTTTCCTAGAAGGAACTCATAAAAATAAAAATGGAAAGTAGAGTCACAATAATATACTAATTGAATAGCAATTTTTTGTCAGCCACCAAATATGAAGCAAGGTCTTTGTTTAATTAATAGTCAAGTATGGAAAATTTCAATATTATACTTTTTTTTTGTTTATTCAAGGTGGTAGTTTTAATAAAAATTTCACTTGCTTTAAGTGAGTCAAAGAAAATTCTTTTTTTAAATTCCATTTTCAGGTAATATTAAAATAAAAACAAACACTCCCATTTGAAAAAAAAAAAGGATTGAGGATAGTAGAGTAATTATAGTCAGCTAAAAAGTTTTAATTTGATTAAAGAACGTTTTTTATTTCTTACTAATCGAAATTATTATAATTTGAATACTCATGAGATAAAAGTTGACAAGATTGAACCGAAAATTGAACCAAGCTGTAAATTAAGTCAAGTCGGAAAAAAAAAATGACTAGTGATTTGGTTTGGTGTTGGGAAAAAAATCTGACTATATTTGAGTTGGTTTGGTTTCAAGTAAAAAAATGAACTCGAGACCAAACTAACCCCGACATCATATATAAAATTTTAAATTTTTATTTTATACATAAAAATACGTATTTCGATATAAATTTTAAATATCTCTTATACTTAAACATAGTTTTTATCTTTTAATATATTTATTTCATGTTTGGAAGTTAAAATTCTTAATAATCTAATAAAGATTATAGTCCATACATGTTGGTAATTATAACAAAGTTTAAATAAAAATCAATATAATACTAATGCAAAAGAAAATCAATTCAACACTAAGAATGACAATAATATTCAATATTTATTTTTTAGTTTTATATAGATTTAGACAATTAAAATACATGATCTAATTTTACTTCTTTTAATATTTAGTCATGTAACTAATACGTAAATTTATTTTAGCATGATTTAGTACTTTAAATAATGATCAATTTCATTATGACTTATTAATTTGCAATATTTTTTTACGCGATTTTATTATTATTTTTTGTTGGATATTTTAGTGTCATTAATCATATCATAGTTTTTGTTATTTTCTTGAGAAATGACTTGGATAGTTGCATTTTGGTAGGACTAACGAAATATTTAAAGTACAAGTAAATTATATGTTAGTATGAAAACTTTATCGGAAAATCCGAAGAACCCGAAAAAAACCCAAGTTGAAAAACCCGAGTTTTATTGATTTGGTTTGATTTATAAATTTAAAAATCTGACACAAATGATTTGATTTGATATTTGAAAAACCCGAATCAACTGGTCATGTACACCCCTAGGGAAAGGTTAAAAAAAATCAGATAGGTAAAAATTTTCTATTTAATAAATTTTATGTGGGACGAATTTTAATTAAAACCTCAATATAAACATCTCACATGAGACAAGAAATAGAAATTAGATCTAGGGGAGGATAATGATCAATAAAAAAATTCAAATTCAAACTAATTTATATCCTCAAGTCATTTAAAATATTATCAATTTATAAATATACGAAAAAAGTGAATTGTAAGTTGAAAATTCTTTATATAAGTAATATATATTTACTAAAGAAAATCATGTTAATTAGGTACATCGTTTATTGTGTTAACTGCCATTTATTTTGTTGGTTAGTAGCATTGATCAGATTTGAAATCAGAATTTCTAAAACTATCATATAATACAAAATTATCAGAACCATATAATTTAAAATTTTAGAAAAAACAAATATTTTTATTATTTTTTCATGCAATATGTATCTTGTGAAGAATATTAAAAGTGTTTAGGTCATGAATTGTTCTTAAAAATTGGAGAGAGAAATGAATGTGTGAAACAAAATTACTTTACTATCATATCAAAAAAAAAAATTATACTAGAATATAGTACATTTTTATTATATATTTGGATTATGAAATTTAAACGAATGGTTAATATTGCTAACATCAAAAATCACATTTTTATCATGTAGATATATTTTTAATTGTGTTAACCACCTTTCCTTTCATTGATAGATATATCTGAAATTTAAAGTTAAAATTTCTAAAATTGTCATATAATACAAAATTACGTGAATCATACAATATCTTTAACTTAATTTCTTGCGATATATATCTCGTGAAGAACATTGAAAATGTTTATAACAAGAAGATATATTATGTGTGAACCTAAATGACGATCTTTAACTTAGTTTCTTGCGATATATATCTCGTGAAGAACATTGAAAATAATTACAACAAGAAGATATATTATGTGTGAACCTAAATGACGAGCAAACACTTGAATGAATCACGCAACGTTAGGTAAATTTGGAGAGAGAAAAAATGTGTGGAAAAAGATTGCTATGCAATTATGTCAATTAATTAAATTATATATAGTACATAGTACATTTTGATTATGAGGAATTTAGACTTTAGATGAGTGGTAGTCATTATATTATATCACTTTTTCACATATATAATTTAAAAAGGCAAAAAAGACTAATATACTTTTGAACTATTATAAATGGTATGCAGATACTTCTGTTATATTTTTGGGATATTGGTGTCTCTGCCATCCAAAAATTAGAACGTATATGTCTTTCACTCTAACGAAAGACTAAATAGGGACACGTGATGCAATCTTATCCATCGACTCGATGTTGGGTAGGTGGATAAAATTATGACACATATTTCCTTTAGTATAAAGAGTATATATGCTTTAGTTTTTGAATGGTATGGACACCAATATCCCTAAAGTGTGGTGAAAAGTATTTGCACACGATTTATGATAGTTCGAAGATATATTTATCCTTTTTCCTATTCAAAAAAATATGTAATATGCAAGGTGTTATTTTCATAAATATCATAATCCCTTCGTTTTAAATACTTACCACATTTCACCTTATCGAAATTTAAATAATTAAAACATTATGTATTTATTTTTTTAAACCATATTGATATAAATATTTGCAATTTTTGTTGTAACTTTTATTTACTTTTCAAATATCTAAAACCAAATTTAAAATTAATATTAAACTTGTTTCTTTTACTTCAGTTATTACATTATTTGACTTACATTATTCAATGTCATCTTTACTTCTATATTTTCCTTTAAGAAATTATTTTGATCCACTGAGCCGAGAATCTTTTCATAAACAATCAATTTATCTCCACAAAGTAGACATCTCCGAACACGATCCGTGAAATTACACTGAATATGCTATCATCGTTGCTTATAAGTGCAATAACTCCTAAACGTCAATCACAACGATGTTTGATATATATGTTTCTCATAATCGAATAGAAATTATAACGAATCAAGTTTGAATATAATCAAATTACCAATAAAAGAAACGCCTCACATTGCGTAAATTTACATTGCCTCAAACAAATACAAGTTGTTACTCGTTACCTTAAATTACACGCGTTTTAATTGAAAGAAAATAATCAAAAAATTTATAAAAATTTCGCTTTACAAACAAACTCATAGTCACTCACCAAGAACCATTTTAGGCCAAAACCAGATATACTTTCACAATGAACATTGTACTCACCTTTTGTACAACAAAAGAATCCTCATTGCTTCAACACCATTTGAATAGCATCGTGTTGAGATTTCGTTAAATTCTGCAAACATCGATTGTTAAAACGATAACTAGGGCTTCGAGATAAGATATTCGTATAAATACGTTACATCGAGTCACTTGAACAGACCTGTAACAGATGACTGAAAATTGCTCCTTCACTATGAGAGAATTTCTTGAGAAAATCTACTAGATAATTCACTAGATTTATCTGATGTGGTTGAATTGGATTGTCAGTTTATACGAATGGAACGATAGGATTCAAGATATGATGTAACTTCTCTGAACAAATACCTCATTAAGGGGATCGGCACCACTAAGAAGGTCATCATCGTCACCGTCATCCTGGTCCTGTAAAACGTATTACGGATTAAGAGGTGATTACTTTGACGGGATGACAGATGAGAAAGAGAGACGAGAAGCGTTGACAAACCTCGTCGAATGCTTTTGCCATCGCGTCAAGGTAATCATGGGATGGTCTACCACGGGGTATGGCACTGCTTGATAGAATTAAGGCTTCATCCGTCTCAACGTCTGCTTCTTGAACTTCCTCCCAGTCGCTATCCTGGAATAAGGAATTTGTGCAAGATTTAGGATCTTATGTGTTTGTATCTATATAGTGCTTTAAGACTACAATTACCTCGGCGCCACCAACTAAAACTTGCTCTTGAATTTCGATCAAGGCGTCCGCTAATAAAGCAAGTATCTATCATGTCAATAAACACAAGTTCTGTTAAAAAAAACTAATGGTTTAACTACTCAGCAGAGCTAGATTACATATCTGCATAAAAACACATCAAAATAAAAGAATACATAGAAAATATCCGAAACCAATTGCTGAAACACAGATGAAAATGCGGACTGAGGTAAAATAAATCAAATTTATCATTAATAGGAGAGGAAGCGATGTCAAGTGAAGAATTAGAAGTCCTATAAAACAAAGATGGTGTCATGCCTGACGAGTACTCAGCATATATTCATGTGAAAGTGTAGCACGAACATACGAAGAAAAAATACACGTTTAGGCGTTTATTTCAGAAAATGTCCATCATAGCAGCAGTAGCAATACCTTGGCAGGAAGAGGCATCATCGTCCATTGATCTGGAGCTGTTTTAGCTTTTGAGCGTGTAATTATCCCTGCAGAGGACTTCAAAATACCACAAAATGGATTTGAGTCTTTGGTGGACTCTGCTTCTAACAGAATCAAGCACAAATACAACCAACCTGAATAAGATAGCCATGAACATTCAGTTTCCCCAATTCAGCATGCTTTGTAGATAAAAGTGACGCCAAAGCTGTAGTGGTAACTTTGATTTGGTAGGCCCCCTGAATTTCCCCTGAATATAAGCACGTTTATTAGTGCAGTAAAATATACAATCAGTTGTAATGGTGTAGCTCATAAGACGCACAACCTCCTAAGTAAGCTACACGAGAGATGAAGCAAATAGAAGAAATGATCAATGATATGCTCAAACGATGCAGTTACATGTTCCTAAATGATGCCACTGAAGGACCAGTAATCCTGTATACTTGCCTTGCAGCTTTGTCCACTCAACCATTAAATACGCAAAGGAGTTAGGATGACCTTCTGCTGGGATTGAGACCAACATCTCAATAAATTGTTCAACATGAGGAGCACTCATGTGGACCTACATAGAAAGATAAACCTCGAGATCATTACAGCCTCTCCGCATTGCTATAGAAAAGCATCAAGTACAAACGAGAATAAGCAGTTAACAACACACCAAGATTTCCAAATTAATTTACTGAGAAACTTACAGATACTAGCTTATCTGTAAAGGATGGAAATATTGCAATATGTGATTGCCATCAGAAGATGTGTTGTGGCAAACGACTTACGAAAATTTCAGTTTCTAGGAAGAAATTGAAAGGAATTACAATTTGGTTTAGTTCTGATCCTAAAGCCTCCCAAAGTATTTTGAATTAAAAGCTAACTAGGAAAAAGAATCTTTAGAAAGGGCAAGTCCTCAGGGGCACATGCTGGACAATGCAAAAAAAGCACAAGTCAGGCTATAGAAAGCTGGAACAATGAAGGTAGTGCAGTACAGACCAAAGCAGATGGAGAATTGTCCCAGCCGTGATTTGGTGGACCATATGGTCCGAGAGAAATATGAGATGCTATGAGAGCATTAGTAGTCGTTTACACAGGATTAAAATAAATTGCATTATCACTTTTTGCTATTAATGCAATTCTGAGTATGTAGATGATCCTGTAGCTATTATAGATATCCTAGGTTCTTTGTAAGCTGAAGCAGGATCTAGTTTAGTTTTGTTTGAGTATTCTCAACTGTATTTAGCTCCATGGTATAAATTTGGGATCCCAGCCTTTAGTGCTGAAGATTAATACACAAAACTGTTACCTGTATCACAAAAAAAAAAAAAAAGAATCTTTACGTGTGGTATGTAGTCCACAAATTTATGTTAGAGCCTACCCGTTATTTCCTTTTAATATCTACCGCCAAAAGTGGCATGTATATACAAATTTAGTTCATTGTGTGACTGAAACGAGACTGACACATATGCAGCAGTTACCAGCCAAAAATGCAAAGACAGATCCTCAAATAAGGATGAGGAAACCATACCAATCTGGCAAATATAACCAACAAAGAGCTTCTTAACCCAGAAAGTTTACAAGATTGCATGCGCCTCAAAAGAGCAGCAACCAGGTCTCTGATATGTTGGGCCATTTGTGAAGGGAGATGCAGAATAAGTTGCAGGATATAGCTCCCAACAAAAAGTGCTCCAGAACTTTCAAGATCGGGGTCTAGAAGCCTGCATGCAGTAGTTGTCAACAATAAACCATTCATTCAGCATAAATCAATCGTTCAAGCAGTATAGTCGATATGTCTACAATTCTGCTACCCGAAACATAATCACAGGACAAGCTCAATGTGTGGTTGTCGTACCATCACCTTGTACACCTCCCCCCTGCCCACCCAGGAGCCAAAAAAAATGAGGAAAAACTGACGAAAAAGCGAGCATATGAAAAGTATGAACATCCCATACTTCTAAACTTATACTTTTGAAGTATAAAGCAATCTATAAGAGTACAGTTTTCACCTTCTAATCTTTTTTCTCCCTTCTTATACTTCCTTTGGGCATTCCACTATTACAGCAAAGTAGCATAATCCTAAAAAGATTAATCAACTTATTTTGGTATATATCTTGATATGACATGTGTACACCATGTTAAAGAGGAAGATCAAAGAGATTCATCGAGCAAAAATAGATGATGGCAAGTGATCGATGAGCTCCACCAGCCCCATATTACAAAGTGAAGCATGATAACCAGACGACTAGAAATTCAAAAGATTCAATTGGGTTCAAGAAAAAGGAAGAACGACAACCCAACCTTGAAGCCACATCAAGCAAACTTCTCATTGCAAACGCAGTATCACCACCCCAAGCAAGCAATTCTTCTTTCCCCACAGATATAAGAGCAGCTAAGCACTGTGTTGCATTCTGGACCCAAACCAACATCAATATGTTACTTCTAGCTTGTGATCATACAAAGCAATACTAACAGAAGCGTAAGTTGGGAGCAATTTCCAAGTAGAAACAGAGTCCACATATATAACCTGCATTTCACTATGATCATCACTTTTAAGGACTATACGAACAACAGGATCAAAAGAGACTTCATACACCGCCTTTACAATGTCAGTTGGGGCACTCTGAAATAAACACATAATTGATACATTAGATAACTTTACAACAGATTATCTTCCAGTCGGACGGGAAATATGAAAGTTACGTAAGGATGCTTTCAACAAAGATCCTTATATTTTACGTAGAACACAACCTTCAGCAACATTGTCACAAGATCAAGTGAAGCAGCAACTAAACCCTCTGGCTGCTGTTGTGGCTGACAGATGACAGAAACTTCTATCAGGCACGATAACTAATACAACCTTTCTTCAAAAAAGATCATCTTAAGTCCTAAAAAAATCCTTAATAAGACTTAAAATTTAGAGCATACGTTATTTAAAATGGGCCCAATATAAGGTAAAACTCGAGAAACCACTGGGTGTATACAACCGGGAGCATTTTTTATTGCCTGCAAGCAAAAGGGAAAATAGGGGTCAATTTACATTGTAACAGAAGATAATATAACTGAAGTCCTTAAACAAGCTATGTCACGAGACGAAATCTATAAATTCAATAAGACAAATGCATGAAAAGTGAGAATTCATCTGAAAATGAGAACATTACATAGATATACACAAATACATCTATAACAAACACACACATATATATAAATGCTCACTAGGGATATCCATTTACTATAAACCACAAATATAGACTGCTCGTTAACCTGAGCCAAAGGAAAGGAGGTAGGTTCAAAGACAGAACTGACTTTTGCCAAAGCAGTTAGTTGAAGTTCTCCTGGTTTTGGCATGAAGTTGCACGATAGGTTGACTTGCTTACACTAGTCAATTATGTTGCTCAAGTACGGGTACCTTGATACGGGTTTGGGTACCCCATACAGGTGCAATCTAGAGGTTGGATTCTTCATCACATAATTTTAGGATACAGAGAATAGCCAATAGATGTATATTACAACATATATACATCTATACAATAACATGTTAATTCATTTTTCTGGTGAAGTCCATATAACATTGCTAAATAAAATTTCTGTTATCAAAAAATAGCCTTTCAATTACTACCTCCAGAACCTCAAGAGCATCAATGCTGACAAAAGGATCAGCAACATTCGAAGCCCACATATTGAGTATAATCGGAGAGAGAACTGGCTCAATAGACACCACCAAATCAGGGCCTACATAGGTAAAATACGTTAGAAACTTCATACATAGAGCGATTGGAAAATTTTAAGGGATACCCCACTCGAAAACTTTGAAACTCCAAAGTGGAAATGCAATCTAAGTTGAATTTATACTCGATTCATATTCTTCTAATAATTACCTGCTTTTACTGCTTCCTGTAGTGTTTCAAGCACTAGATGCATGGTCTCGTCAGAAGCCTGGGGAGCAGATAGTCAACCTTAGCTTCAACAACCACAGAGGAAAAAAGACAATAAGGAGGAGTTTGTTTTCATAGTTACTTACATGCTTTAGAAGATCTGTGAGTGATGAAAATATATCCAAGAAATGAGGACGGAGAATCTCTTTATTTGTATCAGGTAAAAGTTGAGAAAGTGCTCTACATGCCCCTACTTTAACAGGTGGAGGCCTGTAGTAGTTAACCATCATCAATAACTGAGGTCTTTATTTTTCTTTGATAGTAGAATTAAGTACTAAATTAGGTACTCACATATCCATGCCAAGTGCTTTGATGGCTGCATATAGGAAGTGCTCAATTAGACCCTGGCTGACCTGAGCAAACAACAATTAATTGTGAGCCATACAGTTGCATAGCAAAACGGAAGATAAAG
Source organism: Solanum pennellii (assembly GCF_001406875.1). Classification (NCBI taxonomy): domain Eukaryota; kingdom Viridiplantae; phylum Streptophyta; class Magnoliopsida; order Solanales; family Solanaceae; genus Solanum; species Solanum pennellii. The sequence continues at coordinate 4,824,472 of NC_028641.1, read as the reverse complement.
TCTTACTTTTTCCAATGGGAATTACAAAGACAATTACCATGGAGGAAAACTTAGCAATGGAAGAGAATATACGGGCATATAAGAAGGGATATTCATTCACCCCTGCAAAATCCACAAGAGCACTAATTTATTAGAGAGATATCTCAACATCCATCTTAGCATGCGTCAATACTATAGCCAATATTGTGAACCTCGCACATCTATTTCCATAAAACATAACCTATAATCCAATTTCATCTACAAAACCAGATTTACCTGTTGACATATCTTCCGAAAGAATTTGTTCCAAGGTATCTCCTAAACCGACTTTAGTGATTTCAGGGGCCTGAGAGGAAAGTAAAACAAAATAAGTAGTTACTACAATTTACACAGGAAAAGGAATCTACCAGGAACGCTCTTTTATTTTTTAAGTTAAACAAGCATGAAGTCAGAAAATCACCATTTAAAAGTATTGGAAGTAACACAAACCTCAGCTTCAAGTAGCTGTTCAGACACTGAAGCCAAAGCAAAAAGTGCAGCCTCCTTCATCTGCCAAAAGTAAGAGTTTTTAGAGGGCATGGTGGAAGAGTATTACTCATAAAATGCTGCTCAATTGGTTTAGCAGTATGGAATGCAATTACTACTCCCGACAATCTTAGAGAATAAAGAAGGATTGTGGTAGATGGTGCTATTGATGTGTAAGGAGAGCGGGGAGGAGGATACAGATATCTCTTGCTACTATGGACCCTTGTTCACTCATTAATTAGGTACCCCAAGGACAATGTTGCAACTATGTGCTGCATGGTACAGAGAATTGGAAACCATCGGAAAATAATATGGAAGACAATAACACTGTCTTCTCTAGATATTTCACAATGAGAGAAGCAGGAGATGTTTGTATTAAGTAGAACAGGGGGAGAGCGAAAATAATCACTTATGTGAAAAACATAGCTGGTGTAAGGAAATTTTTTCATTTTGCAACAGTTGTATAGGTCTGATAGAAGAAACCCCCGTACACCCAGATTTTAAATATGCTTCTAGACCTCATATTGGCGTACATTAAATGAAATCATTTGACTTTATAAACAAGATCAACTAACAGATTATAAGACATCAAACTTCTCATTCATTAAATAGAAATATAATGACAACATGTTGAAATTATACGTAGATCATAATGCAAAACCAGACTACAAGTAGATACCCAAGAAAGTTAAAGTATTATTTACAGTTCAACAACAGGTTAATAAACTTTAGCAGAGTCACACACCTTGATGATCCTACATTGCTTGTCAAAGAATTTTTCTACCATATTAGTCCTTAACCAGACTCTTCATTTCCCTATAGTTACTTACTATTGATCTTCCAAACTTCAGGCTGGAAGTTGAGTCTACTCATGCTAGATGCATTTTCACATATCTACTACCCATACCAAAGTCCATGTATAGCATAGAGCATTGAGAACGGTTAAATAAGCTAATTAGCACCAAAGCTATCAAAAACATAGTGCTCCCTTTGTTTCAATTTATTTGTCTTACTTTCCTTTTTAATTTGCTTCAAAAAGAACGTCTCTTTCCCTTTTTGGCAACTCTTTAGTTCCAATTTTCCACATGGCATGTTAAAGACCACAAGATTAAGGGTACTTTGGTAAGTTCTACGTATCTCTAGTTTAAGACCACAAGTACTTAAACTCCATGCCAAGTCAAAACCAGATAAACAAATTGAAACGGATGGGGTATTTCAGTTTCACTTACTCTCCACCAGCCTGAAGCACCAGATGCTTTTTCTTGCTGAGACTCCCTAAATCGCGTCTTTGCAGAGTCAATGATAGCATGAATTCCCTGTGTACCACAAGAACTAATGACTTCTTCCAACAAAAGAGCACCTGAGATGACAGTTTCATATCAAACTAAGTACAGAATAGAGCTATCCGACAGCATAGAATATCATGCACAGAGTTGGCATGCAGAGTTCTGAAACTCAAAATTCAAGTTTACAGTATAGATAAAACTAAGAAGAAAGAAAGCACAGCCATCAGTAAAGACGCCCAAATCTGAGAAAACAAAAGATTTTTTATTTTATTTTATTGGCTATCATGAGCTTAAGTTTTTTAAAATCCCACTAAAACAGTCCATATCGAAATCAGAGAACTCCTCAAAAGTAAAGGCCCTAAGAAAGTGAAACTGGCCTGCTTCACATCACTAGAATAAATTTGGTCTTGAGGGTGGAACAAGTCAACCCTCAACAGCTTAAAATATTGTCACATTAGTCGGTATATTAGTGCCAGAAATCCAACCTTGCAAGCTAGACCACTGAAACATTATATTATAATTCATAAGGGATAAACCAGTTTCATAGGGAGCAGAAGTTCATGAATTAATTAAGTTCACATTGTACATCTACGTACTTCTTGTGGTTAACTATACTTTGCATGAAGCTTGAACCTACCTTATCAGAAAAACTATGTTCTCGTGAAGCTGTGAAGTGACATTGTGTACCTTTGACAGAGCGTACAAGAATGTGATGGCAAGAAAGACCATTCAAGGGGAAAGCAAAAATATGTTGGGATAAAAAATAATGCAATTACCACAACACACATTAGCGGAAGCACTAAATATTCTAACTAAAATCTCACAAGTCTGATGATGACAGGAACCTTTCTGCAATACTATGTTAATGATTCTAAATGTGAAATAACTAGTAAATTCTATCCACTGACAGATTGTCTGTTAACTGAGAGAGAAAGAAATAGAGAGACCTCAGGGGTTTAAGGAAAAAGAGGGAAAGTTAGCACCTAGAAACAGCTTACCAGAAGCACGACAACTGTAAGTATTATCATCCTCATCGGCTACATATTGATTGGCATCAACAGACCAAGCGTTAACCTGGGATCCAAATAAAAAGACAAGATAAACACAGAATGTATACGAAGACTTCTTTTTGTAATTACAATTATATAAGACGTATAAAAACGAGTGAAGTTGTGATCAAGTAGCAAACAAAGAATTAGGTGCCTCAATTCCATAGAGAGGAGAGATAATTAAAATAAAAATACTACGAAAATGATCGTAGACACAACCTTGATACTAATAATCAGCAACTGGAAACAAGCTGCCCTATATAATGAACTTAATATATATCTCCAGCAGTTTGGCATAATCTCTCAAAAGGTTCAGTGTTGTTATCCCAAACATACTGAAGAACATTACGACTAGCTGGAGAGAAAGAAATAATACATATTCTGAAACAAATCAGAAGCGCTACAGTCTACAGTCTGCTCAGTTGGATGTTTACAATATTTAACATTTTGGTGTAACTTGAATAAAAATAATCACTTTGACACACTGACAACTTCCCTAACTCACTCTGCGGAAAGACAATCATATCAGTCCTCTGTTTAGCATCCCCACTCTTAGATATCCATGGGGACATATCTGCTGGTGAACTCATAACAATACGTTTTTCCCTCTAAGAGTTGTTGAATAACAACATACCCAATGTAATCTCATAAGTGTGGGTTGGGGAGGGTGGTGTGTGTGCAGCCTTACCCTACCTTGATAAGATAGAGAAGCATAGCTATTATATGATTTTCCATAATTAAGGTAGACAAAGCACTCAAAGACAAACCCAGGTTTTAAATTGCCAGTAAAACAAGGAATTTGCATCTTTAAGCCAACGCATAAGATACCAAGAGAATCACAAAAGAAATATACTAAGATGCACAAGTACCATGACCACACGATTCTGATTTAGTGACACACAATCTTCATCACCTTTTCCCCAGTTTGGAAAATAGTAGCAAAGGGGCACAAAGCCCATAGGAAGTAGCTTCTACTTCTATAACAAATAAATGCTGCAAATCTTAGTATTTTAAATCCAGGTACACTCAGTAAATGGTTATTCAACAAATTTGTTCAGGCCATTCAAGGATCTTTTATCAGAGGTTTGACTAATGATTATGTGTTTTTCAGCATGCTAAGATAACCAAAAATAAAAGATCTCTCATTCTTATGCCATAATAAACCAGATCTACACAATTGCAACTTTTGAATCTCAAACTAATTGAAAAGAAAATAATCATTACCTGCTGTTCTGTTGTCTGCATAAAGGCAATAGTGTAGTAAACCAACTCCTTTACATTGTTCCCAACTACCTACAATGATATCTCCAACTCTAAACCATCATCAACCATTACAAACAAAAAGGTGCAGACAATTAAAAGAAGCTATGCATCATACCTTTACAAATTTGGGGCTGCCCAAAATAGTCAATAGAAACTCAAACAACTGCAAGACCACAACAGAAAATGTATCACTCATATAGACAAAGCTAAGACAAAAGAACACACAAAGATGAGAATCGCCGAGTTCAGTCAATGTCCACATTATACCTGAGATCCACATAATTAAGATCTAATAATTTGAAGATTAAATGCGATTCTGCTTTAATATGAAAGAGAAGAAAGAAGTTCCAGGTTTCCATAGTAAAAAAACATAACATTAACAATTTCAAATGTTGCACCAACAGATATAGGTAGCGCCTGAAATCTAAAAATCCAAACATTAACAATTACAACAGCTCTCAGTCTCTTTTACCTGGATGATGAATGATTCAAGACTTTGCTCTGCACCATCAGAATCATATCTCCCATCATAAGGATCTTCAATTCCTTCAATTGATGATCGTGTATATACTGCTAGAGATGATACAAATGTCTGCCATAATGGTCCCATAAAAACTGAAAAAAAGTAGGATAACAAAACAAAATAGCCAGAAATGTCAGAATATTTTATCATCTATGCATGGCCATGTCACTTTAACATATAACACTAAAGAGTAATCTAGTCCTGGAGAATAGATGAGAATGCTGACCCCCAAATTGACTTTCCATAAGGCTCGGGAAGTTCTGGAGGAACTGATTCAAGCACTTTATAACCTAAATGTATCAAGGGGAAGTTATACTCTGTGACACAAAAAAGTTAAGATACGGCATCATATATTTTTTGACAAAAACACAGAAAATCGACCTCCATCCGGATGCTCCAATCATCAGGGTCTTCCGATGGCACTGGATGCTCTAGAATCGAAGAGAATTGGTTGATCCAAGATTGAATCATAGGTGACATCATTGCACTGGTCTCCGTCTTCACACAGAAGTAAGCAATGATGATATAATTACACAATGTTGTATAAACTTCTAAGTTTTTTCTTACAGACTGAAAATACCTTATATACACCACTCATAGCCCCTAGCATTGAGGTGCAAGCATAAACTATTGAAAGAGCCTTCATGCGCAAAGATTTCTCATAAATCTGCAGAAAAAGAGAGGAATCTGAAGAGTAGTACTTCTGGGTGACACAAGAAGCAAAAGAACTAAAAGAAATTACTAACTACCACCAGCAGATATTTAAGATATCTACTTCCGCAAATTAAAAGAAAGGCACAGAAAACAAAATTAACCTGAGGTGATGAAACAATTGAGTGCAAGCAAGGGAACAAAACAGGAACAAGTTTCGGAACTATATTATCGTCCAAATCCGCTGACAGAAGAGCAAAGCACCTCAAAGCTCCATGAACTGCACAATTTAAACATCAGACTTCTAAATCCTCGGTTTTAAGAAGTCAACAAAAGAAGGATGCCAACCAATAAGTTGCATGATACTTCAGATGACAAAAAAAAGTTTATTCCAATTTTTATAAGTCATAATAAGGTGAAACAAATGACTCACCAGCATTCATGTTTGTTTGGTCAGTGATACACTTCATTAGTGATGGTAAGAGATCAGGCCAGTCTTCTGGCCAATCGTAATGGGCAATAGATGCCACAGCCATACCAATGGCTGTGCAGATCTTTCTATGAGGATCATCGAGCAATGGCAACAGAAGGCCACGTATAGCTACCTGACAAACACACAGAATCACACCAAGAATCTGAATAGAGAAAGTGAAACAACAGAGCTTCCCTAAACACCTGAGATGTAATCCCAAAGATACAATAGGATTTAGGTCCTCATAAAGTAGGTGCTGCATAAAGGAAGATTGATTTATTGCTATCCTGATTATCACCAAATAAATATGGTACAAAAAAATTAGGTTCAAGCAGGAGCCTACTCTCTTACTCAATTTGCTATAGGTTTCTTCCTTCTTGAATCTATGACTTATAAACAAGATGATAATATATAAATATCCTGCTGTTATATTTTATATCTATCGAAAATCTGATCTTTTCAAACACCAACTGTAAGTTGTTATTATGTTGATCACCATAATTCCTCTAGTTCTACAAAAGAAAACCGTATGGTCGTGAAGGTTACTCCAGCCAATCTTTATCTTTCGGCTAAAAATAGCAGTTACAAAACCCAAGTTTTTTCGAAGGTTATAAACCACATTGCACACATATATATACCTTTTAGAATGAGTTCAAAGCAAATTTATGTAGGTATAATTAACCTGAAGGATTCCTAAGAAGCCTACAGTCGCCTCTTAATGATTGTTCCCTACAAGAATCAGAAGGGGGTGCGGTCAGAGCAAAAATTTCTATGCCCTCCGCACCTCTCCAAATATTATTCCTTCCAGCATCAGTAAGGGGTGTAATCAGTGGAAATAACGGAAAATTCTGTCTTTACTGCTTTATTCTGCTTATTCTAAACCCCGAATCGCCCATCAAAAAAATAGCAAAAAATTAGTTAACATGCAATTAAATAATAACGGAAGACAGCCATTGATATCCAAACCACAAAAATTCTAAGGAAGCCTCCACCTGCAAATGCTTGAAGCCTGTTAAAATAACAGCATCTTCATGAAGAAAATTCATGCTACCTTAAACAAAAGTTTAGCGAATATATCACGATAATCTAGTTAGCCATATGATAACAAAGTAATCAGTTGTTCTAGTATGACTATTCAACATTTAACAGCACAAACTGACCAATAAATTAGACTTTTAAAAAAGGAAAAAGTTAATAACGCCAACAGTAAGTTAAAACCACATGTTAAAGGACTGCAAAATGTCTTTAAATTTTGCATATCAAAGAAGCAATAAGACTGGCAAAAAAATTAGGAGCTGAAACAGATCCAAATGATAAAAGAATAGGACAAGCAACCTTTTCATCACTTGAAACAACAGGATGCTCAAAACCCTCCTCACCCTGCTGCCAATGCTTCTTTATAAACTGCTTTAGAATAACAGCAGCTAGGTAAAAGGCAAGTTAAGCTTACAAGGCCAAAAAGAAACAAACAAGCAATCAACAAAAAAAAGGGCGCACAAAAGCCTAATCATCGTGGATTATCACAATGGTAAAATTTGAAAGGAAAGAAGCTAATATATACATTTACATTAATATATATGTGTGTCTGTGTGTGTTTATACATACACACATAGATATATATATACAGATATATATATATAACAGGATATCTGACGTAATCCCAAAGGTAGCTCTCTCTTTGCCGCAATTCTACACAATGAGCTTCCAAAACCTTCAGGAGAAGACAAATTTAACAAAGGTTAAAGTTTATCCTATCTATAGAAGTTTTTTCAAATAACATGAATAAATTCATGAAGGGTCCCGGAATATCTAAACCCATCCATGTTTATAGATCACCATAATTCACAAACATAGCAGAAAGCTTAATTCCAGACTTGTAACTTATGTCAGTAGTCAAGATTTCATGGATAGCACTACATGTTTATAGATCAACAATACTTAGTGTTTCTATGATTTTTCTTTTTCTTTTTTACCTTACTTGGAGATAGGAATATGCTATAAAGAAAGTTAAGAACGGTCATTCAAGTGTAAAGAGAAAACTGATATTACCTGAGGTTACAAAATTATGGTCACGCTAGATTGCAACAATTATATAGCGTACAAACAAGATTTTTGACCTAGTTCCTCATACTACAATGACCAGCAAGCTAACACATTCTTATTGCTCTTTCATTGAACTCCCTGAGGCCTGAACCTCGATCTTTTTGAGAAAGGTTGCAGTGTACTAATCATACACACAAAGACAGTGCTGGAAGCCAATTTATAATTCAAAAAACAAAAGTATGTCCTTGTTCAACTTAAAAGGACTCTAGAAACTCTAGTAATGTTTCAGTTTCATCTACATAGTGTCCTTTGCACCAACAAAAGAGTATCTCAAATCTTTGACATGAACAGTTAGATTCTAATCTTTCTTTTTTCTTTTTTCGATAAACACAAAATCCCAACAGCCAGTGGCACACAGTTCAAAACTCAGTATATAATAGGTCCGCTGCTCTACCTTTTTCCACTTAGATACAAACTGTTGTCTGCAACAGCTCGACACGTGCACCTTATGCACACACCAATCTTGATGCTCTTAACACTATACCATAGCCTGTGGGGCAGTTAGTTTCAAAATTTGAAGTCAAAATGTTGTATTCTGACACCATTTCAACCAACACACTCTCCTCAAAACATCCAAACTGAAACTCACTAAACTACTCCAAGATCCAAACTTTACATAAATAAGAGAATTTAGGCATCTTCCAAACAACTCAAACAGAAAAATAACCCACACACATTATTTTTTAGCATGAATGTACCAACACATCAATGCCAGCTAATTTACGATAATTCTATTAATATCAGCTACAATGAAATTAAAACTCACTAAACTACACCAAGCTCCAAACTTTACATAGATAAGAGACCTTTAAGCATCTTCCAAGCAACTACAACATACTCATTTTAGCCCACAAGTGGGTTCTGAGGCAGGTAGAGTGCACACAGAGCAGTCACAATTAAAGACTTGAATTTTGATCCCAACCTTGTAACACAATCCCATTATAGTAAAATTGAAACTCACTAAACTACTTCAAGATCCAAACTTTACATAAAAAAGAGACCTTTAAGCATTTTCCAAGCAACTAAAACAACAATATACTCCGTATAATCCCGCAAGTGAGGTTTGAGGCAGGTAGAGTCCACACAGACCAGCTACAGTAATACTGAAACTCACCAAACAACTCCAAGATCCAAACTTTTAAATAAATTCAAAAACATTAAGCATCTTCCAAGCAAATAAAACAACATACTCACTGTAATCCCGCAAGTGGGGTTTGAGGAAGGTAAACTACATACTAACCAGCTACAGTAAAATTGAAACCCACTAAACTACACCAAGATCCAAACTTTACATAAATAAGAGAACTTTAAGCACCTCCCAAACAACTCAAACACAAAAATTAACCCACCCACCGACCCAATCTTTAGCAAGGATTCACAGACCCATCAATGGAATAAAACCCAACTGAGCAAATTAAGTATCCATACAGCTGACACCAACTAATTTATGATTAATCCAGATTACCTGGTTGAAGGGTAGCTTGTTGAAGAGAAGTTTCAGCAAAAGAACGAACTTGTTGATTTGGATCAAGCGTAGCATTCAAGCAGTTGATAAGCCATTGTTGATCTTGATCCATTTTTGAATTTTACCCACCAAACAAAAAACACATAGAATTCAACTGCTTTGAAGGGTTTAGCTAAATGGGTGTCACTTTGTCTGTGAGTCTGGCAAAATGGGAGGGAATTTGGGTTTTGTATTGTTGAGGTGTTTTTATAGGTCTCCTTAGGGTTTTGCCCGGTTCAAACTATTGCTATTCATTTTCTTTCTAGACCGGGTTCAGCCATTCCATTGGGTTTATTTCCACGCCTTAGCGGCTTTTCACTCGCTTTTAAACTCTTTCATCTTTAACTAGAGGTCTAGTGATCGATTCTCCATGGTACGAAATCGTCTTTGTAAGGGAGTGTTTTTATCCTAATATGAGACTTTCCGTCACAAATTCGAATTTTTACAAACTTCATTGTGAGTACCGAACATTGGGAGGGAAACAACAAAAAAAATACAAAAACAAAGTGTAATTTTGTAGTTTTCTTCTTTATCTCGGAGATAAATAGTTCATTTTTTATTGTTTCTTAGCTTGATGTAGGAGTGGTCATAAACACCGGAAAATCAAAACACCGAATCGAACCGAAATTTTTCAGAATTTCGGTTTCGTTATTTCGGTATTCGGTTTACTTTTTTATATTTTTCGGTATTTCGATTCGATTTCGATACGTATTATTTTGGTTTTCGATATTTTGATTTAAACCGAGTTATTATACTATAATTTATATTATATTAATTAATAATTATTAATATTAAATAATCTTTTAAAAAAAAGAAAAAACTTTTTGTGAAACCTATTCCTCTCTTTCTTCTTCCTCTTCCTCTTTCATCTTCCTCTTCTTCCTCTTCCTCTTTCAGGCAGCAGCCGCCCGCCAGCAGCAGCCCGCCAAGCGCCAGCAGCAGCAGCAGATGACAGGCTCTAGCAGCAGACGCCGCCAGCAGCAACCGCCGTCCGGCGTCCAGCCGCCGTCCCACTAAGCAGGTCCATTAAAAATCAAAATAAAATCGAATTAATAAAATCCGAACCGAAATAATAAAAACCGAATCGAACCAAAATATTTTGATTCGGTATTCGATACACAATTTAAAGAATCGAAAATCGAAAAAATCGAAAAAAAAATCAAATCCGAACCGAAATACCGAATGCCCACCCCTAGCTTGATGAAAAACAATACAAAGCAATTCGAGAAAAGAATTGACAAAACGGAAAGTCATGACAAAATACAAAAAAGATAGTATGACAAATTATTCTAGAAAAAAAAGAAACACTATCTACGACAAAATAATATTATAGTCGAAGTAATTAGAGATAGAGTTAAATACCTATGCAACCCGCCAAAAACCCTAAATATTGGGAACTTGTTCATTTCACTGTAATGAGCAAGACAGAAAAAATATAACTTTTTGATGTTCTTGTCACTGTTTCAAACCGAATGTTAAGTTTCAAGAGTCAAAAACCCAAAATTGTTAAGGAATATGTATATGTGAAATGTGATTGCAAGCGAAAAAGGGCGTATGAAGTCACCATTATGGATTTTTCGAGGGAGATTATGGTGGAAATTCTTTCAAGATTGACAATCAAACCTATTTTCCGATGTAAAACTGTTTGCAAACACTGGTATAGTCTTTTAACTTCCGACCCTTTATTTGTTAAGATGTATCAAACAAGATCATGTAATTTCCCCTGCATTTTGCTTTCGAATGATGACTCTGTTGCTTCAGTTCTTGAACTTAAAGCAGATTATGATTACTATTCTCGCCCGCGAAATAGACTTGTTATGTTGAGTTCTAAGTTTCACCTCCCTAGACATAAAGATAGATTTGGTTATAGTTTTGATAGATCAATGTTGGATTTAATTGGTTCATGTAGTGGGTTGATTTGTTTGTGGAATGGTGATAGGTATGATGAAAACTATTCGATTTATATTAGTAATCCTCTTTCGGGTGAGTATTTTAAGGTTAAATTGCCTGAATGGGAGAAGAGGGTTCGTCGTGTTGCTAATACCTTGTGTTATAGTGAAGATTCTGGACAGTATAAGGTATTGAGGTCAGTGAATAGAAAGTTTCGGGGTCGTCCTGAAGTGTCTGAATTATAGGTTTGTAATCTTGGAGTTGATGAGAAATGGAGAAATGTGGGGGAGGTTGCTTTTTCGTTATTTGGTAGATTTGGTAATGTGAATGTCAATGGTGTTCTTTATTGGCTGAAGGATGATGATGATATTAAAACAAGTGCTAGCATTCACTCGTTTAATCTTGTGACGGAAGAGGTGAAGCCCGTGCCAGTTCCACTTGGTTTGAAAACTCCTTCTTTGGGTTTGAGGCTAGCGGAGTTGGGGAATTGTTTGTGTTTGACTGATAGTTGCTCTTTTCAGCATGTTGATATATGGTGGATGAAAGAGGATGGAATAACTGATTCTTGGACTAAAGATCGCATTTTGACAAATTTCATTCCGCATCATATCTGTAGCTCTGATTTAATACCAATCATATTTTGGAAAGACGGAGAAATCTTGATGCAAAGCAGACGACACACAGAGCTACTTTCTTACAACACAAAAGAGAAGAAGTTTAGGAAGGTCAAGGTTTACAACGGTAGCTGTTTTATCGAAAAAGATAATTTCGAAAGAGTTTGTTTGTTTTAAAGGGTATTTTCGACTTTNAAGTTTGACATAGCGAAAGGCGTTCGATGGGAGATTTGGAGTTTCTAACTCTAAAACTAACGACAATTGAGCAAATATGTAAGCGAATAGCAAAGAGAGAGCAAGAGAGAGAGAGAGAGAGATTTGGGTCCAACTTCGGTTCTGTTCGCCTTGACCGAATGTTGGACCCATCTGCTTTTGGGTTTTTAACCCGTTTTGTACCTGTCCTAATCTAAACATACAAACATACCTACAAGAAAAATAAAAATTACAAGGGCTTATGCCCATTACAAATAAAAATACGAAATAAATAATAAAATGGAAAAATATATATAAAAGGGATCTTCCAATCTCTCTTCTTCCAACTCCTTCAATCTTCATGGCATCGGGGTCATATATGAACGCTTCGGTGGATTGACTCGATGGTAGGAAATTTGCGAGTCTTTACGACTCTCTCGAATACAAGGGAAAGTCCACATGGGACTTGGATACCATTTACATGCCACGGGAACAAGAAAAAGAAAAGGAAAAGAGAAAAATTAATTAATACATAGAGTAACTAGCTTGAAATATAGGGGATGTAAACAAAAATGCATTAAGGGGGGACTTCACAGAGAGAGTAGGAAGCAAAACCTTCATATATGTGTATATATATAACACAAGCAAATAAGAGAATCATAATATTTGACTAACATATAGGCAAGATGAATGCATATTTTGGTCATGCTAATTAGGCCTCTATGGCATAAAATGGCATCGAACTAATGCTATCAGTAAAGAGGAAGACTAGACTCGTTCATAACAAGAGTTCATGAAAAACATAATAAGATATATGCCAACATGAAAGGAGCAAACGCATCTCGATTGTCGCTTGAACATTAATCGACATTAGGACCACAGACGCATCCGTACTGAAAGACTTTGACAACAACAAACAGGACGAACCTAAACTTTCAACTACCGACCACCAGAAATTTCGACGAAGCATTGAAATGCACGATGAAGAAGACACTCAAGTAGACGACGAGTAGTTCTAGCATGAAACGTACATAGGCAGCCAATGCGATAGCGAAACAGTAGCAAAACAGGGGGGAAACCAGCAACGAATATCATTATCACATAATGTCGGAACAAGACGTGACTTAACGAACGACGACTAAATACTTAACATGAGGAACAACCAAAGATGGAAACATAGGCACAGCATTTGATGAAACAGCAACGCATACGAACGCCTAAACTACAACCAAACAACGTATTCATTCAAGTAAATTAGACAAGAACACTCGAAGTTGTAGAAACGAATAAAACAAACGAGTAAACTCCGGCGCACATACGCAGTGAGATCAACCCAACAATAACGAACAAACCAGAGACGTACAACAGACGTTCTCCACCCTCAAACCATCCAATCGAAACCAAGAAACAGAAGAAAATCACGTAAAGAGATGTTTACCTGTTGAGGAGCAGCGACTGGAACTGACGAGCAGCAGACGACGACTTCCACACGCGAGCTTAAAAACGCCAACTAACAGCACAAGGGCGATGGAAAACAAGGAGGCTAAGTGAATCTGAATCCTCCCAAATGCGAAGGAGTGAAGAAGGGAGGAACTTCGCTGTAATTTCTGTGTGAACTAAGAAGAATCCAAACGATTTTCCTCTTTTTCCGAAATTCCAACACTTAAAGTTCTCACCCAAAACCTTCCAAAAATTTCTCGTCTCAAAAGTCTAACCTAAGTTCTGCTTTTCCGAATTTTTCGATAAAAATCTCTAACCCCTTTTCTTGAGGACGAAAGGAGTTTATATAGGGGGGTATTAGGGTTTTCGGAAGAGGGAGGGCGGGATTACGAATTTCTTGACCCACTTTGGATTCGAATTTGAAATTCGAAACCTTTCCCTTGAAGGAGCAACACCCTTTTCCTGCAAATTCGACTCCATTCCGAAAGAGGAAGGAATGAGAGACGGTCGAGATCAGTTCAATCGTCCTAGTTAGGCGACGTGGCATCATCTCTCGTCTCAAGGACGAGCACGCAAGCCTGCTCTCGCTGAAAAGCACTGCACAAGCGGACCGAGGCAGAGGGGGAGACTTCGAGGAGGGAGAAGTCGCATGGGAGGGAGAGAGCGTGGGGAAGACGCGGGTGAGAGAGGGGATTTGCTGTGTTTTGTCGTGTCTGGGAGCTTCTGCGCGTAGGGGTTTCTGTTTTGCTGGCTTCGCGCGAGGGAGGGAGTTTGGGAGAGAGGGAGAGGACGCGAGGGGGAGAGAGCGTGGGTTTCTGGGCGATTTCCAATTTGGGTGTCTGTCGCGTCTTCTTCTTTTTCCTGGGATTTCTGTTTCTTCCTGGGAATAGCGTGAGTGAGGGGAAGAAGAAAGGGGGAAAGGAGGTCTGGGTCGGGTCGGAGCGGGTTCTGGTTCGGGTGGAAAATTGAGGGATTTGGGCTTGGGAATTGTTGGGTATTTAGGTGTGGGCTGAGGGGAAGTGGATTGGGCTGGGGGAAGGGATTTGGGCCGCTGGGTCGGAGGAATTGGGTTTCTGAAGCAATTGGGTCGAAGGGTGATGGAAATAAAGAAGATTGGGCCTACGAATTGGGTTGGAAAGTTGATTTGGGGTTGAGGAAGGATGGGCTGAAGTTGGAGTGGATTGTTTAAAAAAAATGTTTGGGCCTAGGAAATAAAATAAAAGGATTGGAGATTGAGTTAATTAAAATGATGAATTTGTATCGACTAATTAACGAGCCTCTTTATTTAGTAGTTTAATTATTAAAATCGTAAAAGGTGATTCAAAGGTATAATCGTAATTTAATTTAACTAGTTTGATAAAACATTTGAATGTATATTTTGATTGTTTTTGAATAATCATAAGATGTACAAACTATATACATAATTATGTACTATATATATACTATCTAAAGTTATGATAAGTAGCATAGAATCCACGTATTATATACATATATATATATATATATATATATATTTTTATTTTTATTTTAATTTTCGCAAGATTTATAAAACTAATTAGTTTAAACAATTTGAAAATCTCACGAAGCTCGATAATTAATTTATACCGACGTGGGTCAAAAATTGGGTGTCAACAGTAGCTATGAAACGACTAAATACATTCCAAGTTTTTACTCACTCAAGACTGTCATGGGGGAAAGTTTTCAAATCTCAAATGCTTATTCGAACGCTGAGATAGTTTTAGATACTTCCTCCAGGATATCATGTTTTGCTTCTACGTTTCTAGTATAATTTAGCTTAAGCCTGACAACTCTTACTGTTTTATGGATGCTTTTTGAGTTTTAGTAGTACAACTCTACATGCATAAGCATACCTCGTCCATTTTGTAAAGTCTCCAAAGCTGATGTTGGCCTATCAGTCAGGCCGGCCTTGTTTGGGTTAAACGGTACATGAACTTTTGGGTAACGTTAATTAGTAGTGACGTTTTGATCATGTCTTGAGCTTTGAAGTAGTGCTTTTCTTGGACGCTATGCTTTGATATATAAAGGAAAAACAGTACGAGAGGTAACTTCTGTAATCTCTACCAGACTCTCGATACTTGTTTCTTGCTATGAAATGCTTATCTGAGTTACCTTTGGGTTTCTTGTCAAAATCTGAATATTTTTCGTTGCCATAATTGTCTTAAAGAAGAAGCAGGACGAGAGGTGATACTTGTTTCTTCCTTTTGGTTGGTGTTCTTTATTCTACTTCTTTTATCGAATTCAGCTATATTTGTGAAAGGTTAGAAAACTTTAGTCATCTTCATATCCTGTTTTTGCTGTCTTATATTTTCTTATAATCGTGATTTGAATTCTTTTTTTCTCGAGGGTGTATCAGAAACAACCTCTTTATCCCACAACGATAAAGATAAGGTTTACGTACATCATACTCTCCTCGGATCCTATTTGTGGGATTGCACTGGATATGTTGTTATCCAAGGTCGTTGTTGTCTTGTCATCTGAATACAGAGATCATTTAGTGTTTATTACATTCTAGTAATCTTCCAATTAGCAAGTAATTTAAAACTTAAGAAGATAAAGTGATTACAACTATTAAAACGCACAATAAAGTCCTCATATATATTAAAGACTTTTAAATAAATTAAAATGTTACTTACTATACATTAACGTTACATCCTAATCAAATTTCAAATCCTCTCAATTCCAAATACAATTGTAACCAACTTATATATTCGTAAGAAAAATGACTTATATTTATGAATACACACTTATTTTCTTGTGCATAACCATTGAGGTTTCTCCGAGCGTCTCAAAATTACCTGGAGGAGGAGAACTTTTGTCAGGTTCAGGAGATGATCTTAATTAAAAGTTTGT
>NC_028641.1:4751731-4801000 GCF_001406875.1 Solanum pennellii | reverse complement strand
GGGGGTATTAGGGTTTTCGGAAGAGGGAGGGCGGGATTACGAATTTCTTGACCCACTTTGGATTCGAATTTGAAATTCGAAACCTTTCCCTTGAAGGAGCAACACCCTTTTCCTGCAAATTCGACTCCATTCCGAAAGAGGAAGGAATGAGAGACGGTCGAGATCAGTTCAATCGTCCTAGTTAGGCGACGTGGCATCATCTCTCGTCTCAAGGACGAGCACGCAAGCCTGCTCTCGCTGAAAAGCACTGCACAAGCGGACCGAGGCAGAGGGGGAGACTTCGAGGAGGGAGAAGTCGCATGGGAGGGAGAGAGCGTGGGGAAGACGCGGGTGAGAGAGGGGATTTGCTGTGTTTTGTCGTGTCTGGGAGCTTCTGCGCGTAGGGGTTTCTGTTTTGCTGGCTTCGCGCGAGGGAGGGAGTTTGGGAGAGAGGGAGAGGACGCGAGGGGGAGAGAGCGTGGGTTTCTGGGCGATTTCCAATTTGGGTGTCTGTCGCGTCTTCTTCTTTTTCCTGGGATTTCTGTTTCTTCCTGGGAATAGCGTGAGTGAGGGGAAGAAGAAAGGGGGAAAGGAGGTCTGGGTCGGGTCGGAGCGGGTTCTGGTTCGGGTGGAAAATTGAGGGATTTGGGCTTGGGAATTGTTGGGTATTTAGGTGTGGGCTGAGGGGAAGTGGATTGGGCTGGGGGAAGGGATTTGGGCCGCTGGGTCGGAGGAATTGGGTTTCTGAAGCAATTGGGTCGAAGGGTGATGGAAATAAAGAAGATTGGGCCTACGAATTGGGTTGGAAAGTTGATTTGGGGTTGAGGAAGGATGGGCTGAAGTTGGAGTGGATTGTTTAAAAAAAATGTTTGGGCCTAGGAAATAAAATAAAAGGATTGGAGATTGAGTTAATTAAAATGATGAATTTGTATCGACTAATTAACGAGCCTCTTTATTTAGTAGTTTAATTATTAAAATCGTAAAAGGTGATTCAAAGGTATAATCGTAATTTAATTTAACTAGTTTGATAAAACATTTGAATGTATATTTTGATTGTTTTTGAATAATCATAAGATGTACAAACTATATACATAATTATGTACTATATATATACTATCTAAAGTTATGATAAGTAGCATAGAATCCACGTATTATATACATATATATATATATATATATATTTATTTTTATTTTTATTTTAATTTTCGCAAGATTTATAAAACTAATTAGTTTAAACAATTTGAAAATCTCACGAAGCTCGATAATTAATTTATACCGACGTGGGTCAAAAATTGGGTGTCAACAGTAGCTATGAAACGACTAAATACATTCCAAGTTTTTACTCACTCAAGACTGTCATGGGGGAAAGTTTTCAAATCTCAAATGCTTATTCGAACGCTGAGATAGTTTTAGATACTTCCTCCAGGATATCATGTTTTGCTTCTACGTTTCTAGTATAATTTAGCTTAAGCCTGACAACTCTTACTGTTTTATGGATGCTTTTTGAGTTTTAGTAGTACAACTCTACATGCATAAGCATACCTCGTCCATTTTGTAAAGTCTCCAAAGCTGATGTTGGCCTATCAGTCAGGCCGGCCTTGTTTGGGTTAAACGGTACATGAACTTTTGGGTAACGTTAATTAGTAGTGACGTTTTGATCATGTCTTGAGCTTTGAAGTAGTGCTTTTCTTGGACGCTATGCTTTGATATATAAAGGAAAAACAGTACGAGAGGTAACTTCTGTAATCTCTACCAGACTCTCGATACTTGTTTCTTGCTATGAAATGCTTATCTGAGTTACCTTTGGGTTTCTTGTCAAAATCTGAATATTTTTCGTTGCCATAATTGTCTTAAAGAAGAAGCAGGACGAGAGGTGATACTTGTTTCTTCCTTTTGGTTGGTGTTCTTTATTCTACTTCTTTTATCGAATTCAGCTATATTTGTGAAAGGTTAGAAAACTTTAGTCATCTTCATATCCTGTTTTTGCTGTCTTATATTTTCTTATAATCGTGATTTGAATTCTTTTTTTCTCGAGGGTGTATCAGAAACAACCTCTTTATCCCACAACGATAAAGATAAGGTTTACGTACATCATACTCTCCTCGGATCCTATTTGTGGGATTGCACTGGATATGTTGTTATCCAAGGTCGTTGTTGTCTTGTCATCTGAATACAGAGATCATTTAGTGTTTATTACATTCTAGTAATCTTCCAATTAGCAAGTAATTTAAAACTTAAGAAGATAAAGTGATTACAACTATTAAAACGCACAATAAAGTCCTCATATATATTAAAGACTTTTAAATAAATTAAAATGTTACTTACTATACATTAACGTTACATCCTAATCAAATTTCAAATCCTCTCAATTCCAAATACAATTGTAACCAACTTATATATTCGTAAGAAAAATGACTTATATTTATGAATACACACTTATTTTCTTGTGCATAACCATTGAGGTTTCTCCGAGCGTCTCAAAATTACCTGGAGGAGGAGAACTTTTGTCAGGTTCAGGAGATGATCTTAATTAAAAGTTTGTCTTTTACTAATCCTGTTATAATACACGTCTAATCTCTGAAAGATTATTTTTTTAAGCATAATAGATAAGAGATTAACTACTATCTATTAATAGTGGACAACAAAGTTACACCGTCAATTCATTTTTAGAAATACTTATTTCTCTTAATTTAATTATTACATTTTCACATTTAAAGATTAATGATTTTTCAACTTCTCTTTTTCTTTTCATTTTTAAAACATGTTCTACATAATTAAATTTTTTTGAAATAATGTTCAAATATTTTTTATACTATCAACTTTTGAGTATTAATTACTTAAATAAATTGAAATATATATGATGATATATGGATCAATGTTTGTTTTCAATTAATTTTTTGTATTGTTGATTGAATGAACAAAGACATCCTACTTGTGTTATGTCACATAGAACGCGAGTGTCTACATATTCACATGCAAAGTTGGAAGGTACAGATATCTGCTAAAACCAAGTTAAATGACGTGTTTATGTATTATGCAATTATTATTATTATTATTATACTAAATTTGTAATAGGATTATAAATAGCAGGGGAAGCTCTTTTGTACTTCATAAGCAAAACAAACCATTAACATAATGAAAATTATGGTATATAGTACCATCAAACTCCTCAATAACAATGAGTATTTTTATGTTTCGTCTGTTGATCTATGGTGTAAAAGTTATTTTCATCTCTTGAACGTCCAAGTATTTTCATTTTATGAGGACGAAATATAGAGTGACTTTCATGAATATTTATAAAAAATGGATCAGATACAAGTGAATTATAAAATTTAGAAAGACACTTAAAATGCATTAAAGAATCAACGGAAAGCCTAGAAAATATATCAAAAGATAATCTCTTCAGGAAAGGCTAATTAGTCTTCATTAATGTAAGACAAAAATATTATTGAATACTTTAAATACGAGATTTTCTTATTTACTTTCCGTAGTTTAATTATAAATAGCTTGACTTGAAACTTAGTTATTAAAGATCTCAAATTCTGTTCCACGAACATTCTAGAATAAATTATCTTCATACTTGAAATTGTGAAAATAAATAAATAGTGTTACACCTGTAGCATGGTTTGTCATGGCTAGTGCCAAACCGTTAAATTACTTAATCCAAGCAATATTTTTGGTATAATATATAATTAATCATTTATATTTTTGCTACAATTATTTAATTAACCTTTAAGATGATTATTTTTCAAATTCCATGTGTGTGATTATATTGAGTATATAATTATTGTTAGATTATTCATCGAAGATACTGAGATCTTCACCGATCATGAACACAAAAAGCATGACACTCTTTTATATGAAAATCATATTTTGAAAAATATTGCACAACCAATGCCATATACTTATTATTTCTGAGTGAGGAAAAAGTTCTCTAAGCTCATGCAAAGCCAATTAGGTCTAGCTAGAATATTTTGGTCCATAGTTTTTTTTTATTAAATGAGCAACAAAGTAGAAAATAAAAATCATTAAATTTAAAAACAAGAATTAAAGACCATCCTAAAATAAAAGGGTTTCTACATAACTACATGTATCACAAATCAAAGCAGATTCGGAATTGTCTTTCAAGGCATAACTTGTATCAATGCGCTTCATATTCGCCGGAGTTTGCTCCCAGAAATATAGTCATCCCTATCCCCTCACGTCAATCCCACGAGCCTCTTATCCATTCTCATTGAACGACGGCGGGGGAGCAAATCCAACTAGAAAAACTCACATTAGGCTTACGGATAATCAGGCTCGAACTAATAACTTCCACCACGTCAAGATGACACTCTACCGCTGAGTTATATCTCTTTCCCACCCCATCGAGAAATAGAACTGACTAATGCTGAGCCAAAGGGTCGAGAAACTCAACCCACTATTCTTGAACAACTTGGAGCCGGACCTTCTTTTCACACTATTACGAATATAAAAATAGTGATCAAAATCAAATTCAATTGTCAACTGCCCTTATCGAAAATATGATTGACTAACGATTCTTTTCATCAAAAGCCCCACACTTCAATTTCTCTCCAATTATTCTTATTCAAAGCATAGAAGAATATCCAATTTGGCTTGATCCAGTATTTCATCAATACAATTTCACCATTAAGAGTATATATCTCTACATACACAATTCTTCATCAAATAACAAAAATATAATTTTTTAAATATCCTTCCCTATGGATATTACTATAAATATATTTCTTTATACATCGATATAGAAAGAAATAATAATTTATAACTGTAGTACTTTTTATATAATTTTTGTATATTTAAGTTCATGGAAAACAAAATAGGTCAAACGGATAAAGATACTGTAAATCCATAAATTTTTATTAAATACGCGACAGAACCAAAAAATAGAATCAAATATATCCTTATGGTAAGAGGCTATCTATATAACTACAAATACCAAAAATATTAACCTTTTCTTCAAACCCAAAACTTCTATTTCTCTCCAACTATTCTTATTAAAATTATAAAAAAACATCCAATTTGGCTTGATCAAGGAGTTCATTAACACGATTTCACCATTCAAAGTATTACTATAAACGTAATTCTTCAAATAAAATATGTTTTCTTTTGCTATATCTCGACTTAATAGTCGAGGAAAGACAATAGTATGATTCACCCATTCTTCAGTTTCAGAATTTCGTAAAATTCTCAAAATTATCTCTCTCGTTGTTCCTTCTTTAACATCAACCACGGCTAATTTTCCTTTCACTTCTATTAAGTGAATATACTCAAACATGTTATCGACAGAATAACGTCTATATTTATTCCATAACGAGATAATTTTGAAATTCTCCGCCCTTAAATTAACCATTGTCATCTTGAGATATCTTCCTCTATTGTGGTAAGCAAAAAAATAAATAACTCCGTCGATACAAACTCCTTTCAAGGGTGGTGTCACAAATAAATTGTTAAGTATTATTTCTTGCCACGATTCACTTGTTCCTATAGTAAAAATCCAATATCTTGATGATGACAATATATAGTTATGAGGATATGTTATCAATAGAACTTTATGCATCTTTTTTTCGGGTTCATAACCTAATATAATATGATACTCATCGATTTCATCGTCAGCAAGATTTTGACACGAAATATATGTTACTTTTCTTGTAGTGGGATTGAAAATAATAGGAGGTAATTGACTTGGATTCCATAAGCAGAACAAACCTTCAATATAGTCAATTTTGTGATAAGGGAAGCCATCTAATTCCTTAATAAGATGAGCGGAGCCTTTCTTATCGATTTTCTCCTCAGGCTCGATTAAATTGGATTCGTCTAAAATCATAAATTTTTGCTTTATGGTGTAAAACTTTTTTCGAGGATATGTCCATGCAAGGACTTTGAATGATACAAGAGAGTTACAAAATTTCGAGACACATTTAAAACGTGTAAAAGACTTGTCAGGAAGACGAGAAAATATTTCATAAATAATATCTTGGGATATTGAAGATTTTGTTTGAGCAATTGTTTTCTCCTTCTCCATGAGACAAAAGGGTTGTTAGAGATGTAGTAATATTACGGTTACACATAATAAATATTTTACTTTTTTTATAGGTAGATTTTTGTTCCTATTTATACAAGAAAACCTGGTTTAATTAAAGTAATAATTTTACTTAATTTCATTCCTTTTCCTTTTAGGATTTCTATTTTTTTAAAATTTAATTGAAATATCAATCCGTGCAAAACTTAAAAATAATATCCCAAACAAGTAAAAATAACCGGAACTTTCACATATAACCATTTAAAAATAGCCTAATTACTCTCTATAACAATAGTTTAATAATTACCATTCGTAGCTACATGTTGTATGGAGGAGAGAGGCAAGCGAGACTGGGAGAGAGAGAGGGGGAAAAGAGTGGGAGAAAGGTGAATTGTATATGTATATTGGTTAGATAATTGTATATTATACATATGTATTTCTATATATGGCAATAGAGATAGGGAGGGAGAGGAAAGAGACGAGCGAGACTGGGAGAGGGAGGAGAGAGGTGAGCGAGATTGAGAGAAGGGGGAGAGAGGCGAGCGAGAGAGGGCAGAGAGTGGGAGAGAGATGAACTGTATATGTATATAATTATACATTACACATATGCATTTGTATATATGACAAGCGAGATAGGGAGAGGGAGGAGAGAGGAGAGCGAAAGAAGGGAGGGCAGAGAGTAAGAGAGGGGTGAATTGCATATGTATATAGGAATAATTGTATTATACATATGTATTTGTATATTCTGGCGAATTATACATATGCAAACGTGACTAAATATACAAACTCGAAGTCAGCCACGTATTTAATGTATAATGTTAGTCATGAGTGGTAATTATAACAAACTATAGCTATGATGAGTAATTAATATAAGTTTGCTAAACCGCATAATTTTTCCTAAAAATAATCATTAATCAAAGGATTTAATATGCTGGACAGGCCTGTTCCTTTCGTAAATCTCGGGTTCGAACTTAGTTTTTTTATGAAGCTATTCTTCGAATGGACCCTAGATCATGTGAATGTAAAATAATCAACACTTTCTAGTTTGAACTTAAATCTTTAACAAACGCATATTTGAATTAATCGAAAGATCTCAAATTTGAGCTTAAATCGTTACCCCACAACTAGGGCTGTATATCGATCGGTTCGGTTCGGTTTTGAAGTTTATCGGGTTGTCTTATTGATTATCGGTTTGTAGAGATGCTAAACCGTTATAGATCCATTAAGATATTGGCTTATCGATTATTGGTTTATCGGTTTTTCATCGTTATCAGTTTAACCATTAAGATTTGACACAAAAGAAAAAACATTGAAAATCACTTAGAAACAAGGTGACAAACCAAATAAACCATACACTTAAGTTCACAAGTTACATCTTGGTCAAAAGTAAACACTTATACATTGTTGAATAACCAAGTGTCTGAGACAATAAAAAATAAAAGTAGAAAATTAAACTCTAAGTCGAGGATTTTATATACAAAAGGGTATAAATATTATTATTTAATTTACTATCGAGTTATCGGTTAACCCGTCAAGAAAAAACTTCAAACCTTTAAGAACCGATAACCTGATAACAAAAAAATCAAAACCGTTATCAAAATCACTAAATCAATAACCCAATACTATAAACTAATAACTTTTTTATCGATTTGGTATATCAATTTCGGTTTGGTTTTGAATAGCCCCACCCTCAAATGAGCGAATCTAAATTAGTTTGTTCAAATGAGGTCTACTTAATGCAAATCTAAATTAGTCGGATTTCGACTGACCGTGACAAAGGGCCCATTTTTCTCTTTGTTTTTCCCCAAACACTTGAAAAAAAGAATTCGACAAGATCGAAATAAATCAAACAAATTTTTTCCCCCAAATTCAAGAATCTTTGTTTAGCAACAATGATGGCAGCTAAAGCAAACCCAAATTCCCCTTTTCTTTCATCTTCATCATCAACCCATTACTCTTCTTTCCCTTTTCATCAGGTTTCTTTAAAAAAGGTTTCTTTTTTGGTTGATTTTCAATGTAGAAAGCTTGTTTTTGCTTGTTCTAAGAAACCCATTCCGGGTTCTGTGAATTTGGATCCGAGTATCTCGAATTCCGGGTCCGGGTCATCAAAGAATGACAGTGATGGAGCTTCATCTTCTCCTTCCAATGCCATTGATTTCCTCACTTTGTGTCATAGTCTTAAGGTAATGTTTCCATGCATGTGATTTTTCATGAAGGAGAGATTTTTATGTGTTTTCAGTTTTACTTTTTGGGTATTGTTACTTTTGTGTGTTGACTTGGTTTGAGGTTTGAGCATTAAAAAGGTCAGCTTGGTGCACTAAACTCTGGGAGGGACGGGACACACAAGGGTCTATTATATGCAGCTTTAACCTGTATAGATCAAAATATGTTGTAGTCAATGAAAAAATGTTTTTACTATGCTTTTGTAGAATAAAATGAGGGTATGTGATAAAGTTGTGATCTTTTACATATTTGAAAATGTGAGGACATATTGGGAGTTTTGTATTGAGGTGGGGCATTGTTGGAATTGTCCGCGGACAAACTGCCGTAGCAGAGTATGATGTAGTGGATGAGAGTGTGGTATGCGATAATGGTGAGTGACTAAGTTCATGAATTTTATGGTGCACATTGTAGGGAGAAGTAGAGAGTCTTGAGTTTGTAAGTAAGGACTGAAGTGGAATTGGGGAATTTGCTATTTCGGCTTGTATATATTTGAAGTTTGTAGTTTGATGGATTAAAGGATGTACATATGCCTATTCAAGGCTTTTCCAGCTAGAAACTAAAATCTAATAGAGGGTTCCTTCTCCATTTTTTTTTTGATGACCGAGAAATCCTCGAGGGCTTGATGGTGCGTGTTTCGAAACTCTATTGGGTTAAGGCCATGCATCTTTACCCTTCATCAGTTAATTACCAAACTATTGTCCGTGGCAAAGTTCGAACTTGTCACGTATGCCTAACCTGTACATCACACCCGTACCACTTCACGAAAGCCCCGGAGACAATAATAGATCGTTCCTTTTCTAAATGTTGAGTTTAGACATTGAGCTGAAGCTGTCTTAGTCAAATATGTATCACTGAACATAAGAAAAAAAGGTCACTTTGCATTGTTTCAAATAATGCAGTTAATATAAGTAATCCATTTATTAACTTTCTTGAGCTATAAGGTAGAGTCTGTAACTTGTTGCTCATTTTGGCTTTCTCAAACCTTTAATTCTTTCATGCAAAGGCAGTGGCCTTTCAAAATCGGAATCCACAAACTTCAGCTAGCCAAAAGGACAGTTAGGAAAGACTTATGCAGTTCATGTAATTATCTTGTTCCATCTAAGAAAATGTATATTCCCAGCAGCCTTCTAATTTTAAATGCCATCTGATTCTCTAAACTTATGTAGGCATTGATGTATATATCCAGACCTCAAGCAAAAAGAGCAAAAAATGATAATGAGTTAGCTTTGATGATTTTTCTCTTTGCAAACAAAAGCTTCCTAAGAAAGTAATAACTTGTGCCCCGTTACCCTCGAAATTAGGTTTTACTTATTGAATTTCTTTCTACGCAATCTGAGTTCCCCTTCACACTCAAGGGTTTTGTACTTTCTATAGTTTGGTGTTAGAAACAGGACATAGTGCCCTCCATTTTTTAAGCTGACATTTCTTTCTTAATTAACCTCTTTACTGTACAGTGCTATCTTGATGAATTATTAATCTTTTATTCCCTTTTTGCATTTTTTTTCCTGTCTGCGCTCTGTATTTAATTCGGGTAGATGTATCCCCTAATGCCTCTACTTGTTTTGTAGACCACAAAGCGGAAGGGATGGGTAAATCATGCAATAAAAGGTTCTGAATCTATTGCTGATCATATGTATCGTATGTCATTGATGGCTCTGATTGTTGGCGACCTTCCTGGTGTTAACAGGGAAAGGTGACCTTCCTGTGTTTTTTTGCCTTCCCTTGGAATGGCTTCTATTATTGAGTATTGAGGTTACAATCGTCTTGAACTTATGACGGAATATGTTATTTATGTTAATTATCAACTTGTTAATGGTTATAATGCTGCTTTTGATTAATACAGGAAATAGTCATCTTCAGAAGTTTATTAAGTTTCATGTAAAGCATACATAGAGGAAATTTTGGCACTTCATTTGATTTGTGATATAATGCTGAAATTTTATGAGATCTCCAGCATATCTACCCAGGGTGGTAGCATCTAAAATGTATTCACCTTTTACGATGGGGTTTCTTTAGATATTTTTTTTGAGTTGCTTTCTCATCTAGACAAATTGAACTGGGCTGATGTTTGATTAATGTATGAAGGGCCCGTGTATGAATGATCAGAGCTCTGCATACTGAACATATGATTTGCTTGGTTGTAGAGCATGGTTTACATTTGATGAACATTTCTTCAATGTGGGTTGTCGTTCCTACTCAGAAACCTGAAGTTTGTTCATGCAGACATGATCTTGATGCTCTTTCTGTAGTGTTACTTCCTTGACGCTTATGTTCATCTGTTTACTTCATCCCATAAATTAAAAAATTATGTTAAAATAACCTGACTGTTATCAGGTAGTAGGTAATCATAGTGCTTCTCTATTTATGTAACAGGTGTATCAAGATGGCTATTGTTCATGATATTGCAGAAGGTATTGCCTCCAAATACGAACTCATCTTTCTGATATTTCAGTGTTTTTATTTTCAACTTGTAGGCTAAATTATTTACTGTGACTGCCCTTTTGTATGACTTACTTAAACATAAAATGGTGAAAAAATTGCTACTACTGAAGCATCCCGAAAAAAGAAGGAATGATGAGCAGGCATATAGTGTTTTGAGGGATATGTGGAAAGAGGCAATTACGCACACCAAGCAAACAAAAAAGAACAGGAAGAAGAAAGAAAAAATGAAATCATCCAGGGCGTTATGGAGGAGACAACTAGGAGTGTTTAAGGGGATTTAGAAAGATTTTGTATTCATGAGGAGTAGCCTCGTGTCATCAGTTTCTTATTTGGTGATCGCATGAGGTTCTTGTTTGTATATATGATAGGATGACTTTTATGGAGAACCATATTTTGGCCTAGATCTCTCTTCTCTTTGGTATATACTTGCATACGGAGATTTCTTTGTACATCTGAGGAGTATCTGTGTATCTGTAGTTTCTTTTTGGTGAATTCATGAGGTGCTTGCTTGTATAGAACTATAGATGATTGGATGACTTTTATAGAGAACCATATTTTGGCGTAGATCTTTCGTACCTTTTAGTATACTACTTGTATACGGGGATACTGTGAACTAGAAAAATGTACACCTGTTGGCTCATCTTTTCCTTTTTTTCTTATAAATTTGATTGGCTGTGCACTTTGTGGTACCAGTTTACTGTTTGGTTATTAGTTAATCTGCCTTTCTCCTTTGTTCCAATGATCTAAGAAGCATCAAGCTCTAAGATTATAAGTTTATACCGCAGTTACTAAACCACTTATGTATATTACCAATCTTCTTTTATCCATAGTATTTTCTGCTGTAAAAATTATGTTTACCGCCTTCATCAGTTTCACTTCGGTGTTCTCTTCTTCTACATGTTCATTCCGTCTTCTTTTTCCGTAGGTTGGACTGGGACTGAGATTTTCACCTTATTTTCTATAAGTTTGAGGTTTTGCATTGATAGTATTTTTGAACTTTTGTAGCAATTGTCGGAGATATAACTCCATCTGATGGTGTACCTAAGGCTGAAAAAAGCAGACTTGAGCAAGCTGCTTTGACTGAAATGTGCAAAGTTCTTGGTGGAGGGATGAGAGGTATTACTTTATTTTTCGTATCATACCTTATTTTTCTCTCCGGAGCAGTCAAAAACTCTAGTAAAGTGACAATTTAATACGACGTTTTTTATAATCTTTCCAGCTGAAGAGATTAAAGAACTATGGCAAGAGTATGAAAACAATGCTTCACTGGAAGCCAATCTCGTAAAAGATTTTGACAAGGTATGAATTACTAACTTCCTTACAATATTTAGTAAAATTACGAGAAGCTTCACATCTTGAGTGTATTACTTCTTCCTGTCTAATTTTGTCATTTCATAGTTCATTTTGGAACTTTGAGCGATTTGTTAATTTGTTGCTCCACTAGCTTTTCTCAATTACTGGTTCTTTCATCCCTGTCTTCTTTAAAATTACTGCATATACTCCCATTGGAAACAGCTGGAGACACTGCAACTATGCTCGTAATAATTTTGTCTTGCTTATTGGAATCTGGAAAAAGATGGTATTGTTCCTTTAGACTTTAGTTTTGTAACCTTCTCGTGTCGCTATCACTTGCTTTAAGAGATTGGTGAATGTGCTTATCTTTGTTTCAAATTCCACTATAAATCCCGCTCTTGCATCTTTACCTGTAGTGATGATAAATTACATTTACTCACCGCTTCTATGCCGTCACCCCTCCTAATTTAATGAGTACCACATTGGCTCTTATCACTCTACTAGGTCCTTAAATCATACAACATCTAATAGATATCACGTTTTTTCCGATCTTCTCCAGGTTGAAATGATTCTGCAGGCATTGGAATA
The DNA here is from genome assembly GCF_001406875.1 of Solanum pennellii. Lineage (NCBI taxonomy): Eukaryota > Viridiplantae > Streptophyta > Magnoliopsida > Solanales > Solanaceae > Solanum > Solanum pennellii. Next base: position 4,788,435 of record NC_028641.1, on the reverse strand, counting down.
TGAATCAGGTGAATAACTATTTGTCCAAAAATATTTAAGTTACAGAATCAAAACCTACTACTTTTACTGAATAAATTTTTCTAGTTTGTGCCTCTCACTACTTTGAGAGGTTATTTTAGTATCAAAGGTAGAACTAGTGCAGTAAACTAATTTTCTGTAGTTCTTTCTTAAATCTGTTCTACGTCTGGTGACTCTGGACCATAGCTAGTCATCATCTGGTATAAAATGTTCTTGGAGCTCATTAATCAGTCTGAGTGCCACTTTTTCTTTTGCACCTCTTGAGAGTTAAAATACTCACATAGAGTGCCAGCTGAAAGTGCTTAGTTTGTCTGAAGTTTTGTTATGATATTTTGAGGTATCTGTGTGTCACTAGTTGGTGTATGGTGCTAACTTCCTGAGGCAAAGTTCTCTGCCTATGCAGTTAGTTGTAAGGTTGCTCTTCGTGGACAGGAAGCAAAGAGTATCTTATATAATCTTATCTATTATGCCTCTGTGAATTTGGTCTAGTGATAAGAGTGCAACACGTGTTACGTGGGTTAGGCACACATCAAAAGTTTAAACCTACCACGAACAAAAACCTGGTATTTAAGTGAGAAAGGGTAGGAGGGAGAGCTTATTATTCGCTGAGTTCCCAATCTGTCCCACTTAGCCATGTGATTTCTCGGTTACATATATTTGTATCTATCATCCTATGAACTCAAATTTATAAATGGGTTGAATACTATGTTCTCTCTGTAACTTCCGTTGGTACTTTGTTTTTGACAGAACATGGAAAGGTGCTGGATGAGTTTTTCCTTTCAACTGCAGGTCATTGATCCTTTTAATTTCCATGCTCTTTTTCCAGTCTTGCTCATTACGAGTCATATGTCGATGATCTGTGTAATATCTACATGCAGGAAAGTTTCAAACAGAAATAGGGAAAAGCTGGGCAGCTGAAATCCATTTGAGGAGAAACTCCAGATTGGGAAACTGACTCAAAACTGATCCCTCTTTGAAGAGCGAGAGCATATTGTGTTAACGTTATCAGAGTAACAATGCACTTAACTTTTGTTCGTTTAGCTGAATGCTCGAAGTAAAATTCAGGTAGGAGATGTACTCTAGGGAGATATACTCTCCGTGCTACGTCCACTAAGTACAAGTAAGTTCTTTTTTGGTAGTCTTGACATGATGACATCTTCACATTGTTTTCTAAAAATTCAGCAGCTTTTGACATGATGCATTCTACTGTATTGTGTAGAGTCATATGTACTCATTTGTGACTTCAAAGTTGGAGAGAAAAAGTTGAAAATTTGGGAAAATACTTGAAGAATATATGATCGATTCTCTTGCTTGAAAAGTGTCGTTTGGTTGGTGAACAAGTTATTCCAGAGTTATAATTACGGAGATTGTGAATCTCAGTATAACTTGTCACCAACCAAACGACTCTAGTTGTTACACTCCCAATCCCCCATACAGAAAATGTTGAAACATGGTGAGGCAAATATGAGCTTTGGGATAGAGAAATTGTTGAGTGTTTGTGCATTTATGGATCCAATTCTTTTATTAGCCCAGCCCAATATAGAATTTGAAAGAAGGAAAAATTATCTGAATCAGCGATCTCGATCCACATGTTACATATATATGTATCGATATATCTAACAATTAAATTTTGCTATATTTTGCAAAAATAAACCCTAATCGCGCTACTTAATTATGAAATATTCCCATTGAAGAACAATGGTGTATTATTAGGTCTTGAAGTATTACATCATTTCAAAATTATGTAACTAAAATTTTGCAAATGTAAGCAAAGATATGGACAACATTAATTTATTTGAATTTTTGAACAAATAAAAAGTCAAGATGAATAATTAAACTTTGGAAATCAACTTTAATTCTTGATGACTCTCAAAGTGGGACCATAAACCAAATTTTCAGATTAATTTATTACTATAACTTAAAAGTTCTAGAATATAGAAAAAATCATCACATTTTTTATTTATCATATCCAAATTAATGTTCAATCTATTTTATATTATGTCTTCCAAAAATATACTAACACAAAAGTTGACATTGTGTACATACATTTTATCAAAATTACTCAATTGTCTATGTCAATGACGTATTCGATTATCAGTTCGATAATTTTTATCATAATTTAATGTAAAATTGAATTATACATATATTCTTAAAGTCAAATAAACATTTTGAGTCATTTTTTTTCATATTTAAATTCTAAATTCTAAATTGGTCGTTCCGTTGCCAAAAATATTTTATTTATGGGAATAAAAGATACAAAGAAAGTGGAGAAAAAATATAGTCCTTACAAAGTGCGTAAAAAGAAAGTGGGCAAAACGTACGATTGTCTCTGCATGTAATTAGACCCATCTTTTGTTCCACCAATCCAACCACTAACAAAAATACATGATCTCCATACCTTTTTGAAAATTTGTGGCTTAGTTTCGGAATAACGATATCACGTGTTAAGTAATTTAATTTTTACGTAAATATTTTAATATTAGTATAAAGTTTGAATCGAAATTATTGAGTTTGGTCTGAACTTGAGAAAATGATCAAAATGATCCTAAATGTATAAAGGTTGGACTATTTTAGTCCTTCGTATATACCACGAAGCGGAAACGACCTTTAACCTATATGAAAAAAATAACCAGTTTAGTTCTTCATATATACGACGTAACTTGTATTTTTTTTTTGAGCTGATAGTCTATCTTAAACAATTTCTTCACCCTACAAAGGTACCTTAAGAATAACGATGCAAGCAAGTAAAAGAAAATGTTAAATTTAACCAGCAATTCAAGTGAGTCGTATTACTCCATTATTACAGACGTACAACGACGATAATTACAAGAAGAAAAGGGTAATTTTTCTTTCCCTCGCGTAAATCGTTGGTTAAACATAACAGATTGCTTGACTTACGCCGTTACTTTTAAGGTTTAGAACTAAGCAAAAGGTGTTTATAAAAGTTTAACATTATGAAAATGACATGTTCAGCTTAATCAAGGTATGATTAAAATACTAATTAGGATTGTACTTTGTGCATATAAAAGTTGGACTTTGACCGTTATGCACGTGCACAACCACATATAGAACAAAAATGATTTATTTTTTTATATAAATAAATAAACACAAGTTGTAATAAGTTTCATTTTAATTTTACAATAAATTATATTATTAATGTCATTGTTACTATGGATTCAATTATTTACTAATTAGATTTTGAGAAATCCCATGAGGATTTGTCATTTAGGAAAATGGAATAAAAAACACCTAGATGCTAACAAAAACTAAAATTATAAATAACGCGTTTATATATATTTTTTATATAAAAAGTTGATTTTTGATAAATAATAAAGAAAAATAACAGTCAAAGTCAAATTAATTAAATAGAATAATTCAATATCAACCAACTAGAGAATTTATATTTTGCTTTATTTGTATATGGAAGTAAAGTAAAGGCAGCTTTCATGCCTTTCATTTTCAAAATTATATTTTTTTAAAAGATTGGTTCAAATTTTTATTTTCTCATATTTTAACCACAAAAAAAAGAAATTAATACTTTTGCATTTTTCTATCCTTTATAATTATTTTGTTCCAAGAGTTTTCAAATATTTTCCTTCTGGCTTAATACATTGAAAATCTTTCAGATTTGCTAGCAGATTTAAATTAAATACTTGAATTAATTATAATTTATCTTAATTGAATATATAAATAATAAAGCATTTTTATCATAAATTTTTAATTCAAAATCTGAAAAAAACTAGTACATATGATCTCAAATGTTTTACACATTGATAAGATTTATGATAATATATATGAGTTTTTTTTTTTTTGCAATCTATATATTTATTTACTTCATTTTAGTGGACACTATTTAAATGATTTTTTCATTCTTCTTTTTCAATTACAACTAGCATTTGACTGTCAATTACTAAATTTTACAAAGCAGTCTTAAAAATGTAAGCATACATGATTATATTTAATTAGTAATCATCTTAATTGTAACCACATAATAGTTTATCGAATCAACATAGAATAATTGATGTGGGCTCATACTGATTAATCAAAGCAAAAAAAAAAAAATTAAAAAATTGACAAATTAGTGTGGTTATTAATATTATTCTCGAATAATATGAACATAGTGAAATTTAATACTAATAATCGTAATCGTCATTTAATTATGAAAACAAACACTAATATTTTATGTCGAACATTTTTGAATTATTACTTTTTATCGAATTCGTAATGCATTATACATCGAACTACTCTGTTATGCCATGTGATCAATCAAAATGTCAGCAACATTATTTGGCTCTATATGTGATATACCAGAAATATTTTGTAAAATTTAATTCTTTCTAATTACTTTATTCAAATAAAGTACATATACAAGTTAATTTGGTGACGGTGCTTTTTTTGATTTAGTAATTCTGGAAGATTATTTTGTAATATACTCATTTTTTTTTAATTTTATCTTATTAATTAATGTGTTTAAAATATCAATATCTATACGTTGAAAAGGTCAAAAGGGAGATTTATTTATTTTGACTTGGTATACGATGAGAGTTGATCTCAAGGTATATAGTTGGCAAAATTTCATAACAATTATTTTAATAACAGTCATAGAATATTTTTATTTTTTTTGTTGATCATGTAAGGTTTTTATTAAATTGTAACTTGCAAAAATATATATTATAAGTAATTAATTTTCTTTATTATTCAGCAAAATTTAAATTAATCGAGGCATGAAAAATGAAACTTCAAGTGAAAATAAATTTATTTAGTTAGTACAATATATGTTCTATCATCATAATTAAAAGTTGAGAGTTTAAGTAAAAAGTGAAAACTAATTATTAATTATTTTAAAGTGAGGGTAAAAAGGGTATATGATAAAGTTCTAGTTAGACTTGAGAAGGATGTAGATGTTGTAGAAATAAAAAGTTAAAAATCTATTCACACGATTATATAATCTACTATTACTAATAATAATTATATAATGTAATCGGTGAAATTTTATCAAGTGAAGTTTAGAAAGGGTGAAATGTATATCTCAAAGGTAAAGAATTTATTTTCGATAGTTCTTCGATTCAAGAAAAATATTTTAAAAAACAACATTTAATAACAAAAGAGAGAAACATAATAAAAACTGCGATAATTGAGGTATAAGAAATTGACATATAGTAACAGAAATAAAAAAACAAGAACTTATTGGAGCAATATTACAACTGCTAATATGAACACAAACAACAAGACAACACACTGCTACTTACTAATCTTCTATCATAATTCATATCCTCCACGTCTTTCTATCTAAGATCATGTATTCAGTAAAGTGAAAGTGCATCATATCCTGTCTAATCACCCTTCCGTACCTGACTTCTATCATGGACACTTGGTGGAAGCCAGATACCTAATGAAACACAGTCGAAATGCGTTTAATTTGATCCAAACACCATATTTATTAAAAAACAGATAAATTTATTTGATATTTATGATGATATTGGTGCATACAAATCAATTCAAATGATATAGTGATAAGAAAAATATTTAAATAAAAATCTATCTAACATATGCTAATAGAAGATAACAAATATCGATGAAATAATCAGAGATAGTATACAAACAAAAACGTTTTTGATGTATTGGGGCTGCCTCTTTATGCGATAGATGCAAACGTTGCGCAATCTTAGCTTTAAAATTTATTTATTATATATTATGCATTTGATGTTGACGTTTTAGAAAGCAAAGCAAAGCAAATTAATTTAATAATCATGAAAATAATGACTTTTATGACAGTATAGAAAAAAAACATCATAATCTTTATATAATATATGTAACAAATATATGCATTTGTCTTCTCAATTTTTTACTTTTTTTTTTTTAAAAAAAGTTCATAGCTTTCACTGTTGGTGCACTAGAAAGATTGGATTTTGCAGACCCCATATAAGTATAAGCTTTGTTTCTTATTTTGGTTTTTTTGTTTTAAAGATTGATTCTTGATTCTTATATTTGATCATTTGCTAATTACATGGAAAAAGATTGAATTTTTAACAATCTTTGGTTTATCTGATTGGCTGGTATCTTCATAAATTATAATTAGATTTATGGGGTTTTGGTTCGAAAGATTGAATTCTTAGATGTGAATGATAACATTGGGATTTTGGGCTTTTTCTTGGTTCTTTTCTTGATTTGGGTATCTGGGGGTTTTGTGATTTTTTTTATCTATGAGGTGATCTTAGGATTCTACATTTGGTGATTTGGGTATGTTTCTGTTTCTGCTATGAGGGTTATCAGTGATTTCAGTTTCTTGATTTGATTATCATATGGACTTGGGAATGTGTGTAATGGAGTTATGCTAATTTGGCTTCTTTTTTCCCTCAGTTTTTGGTGAATTCTGTATGAGTGACAAAGATTGAATCTTTTTGTTTGTTTTGTTGTCCAACAAGTTTACTGAGTTTAATTTGTGGAAAGCTTGATCTTTTGTGTGTGTGTGTGTGTGTGTTTTCTTTCTGAAATTACTTGTTGTTTAGCTTGGAGAGGTAGTTAATTGCTTTATCTTGCTTTGGAGTGAATTGGTTTACGGATTTTGATCTTCAGGGATACTGATTTTTTTAACATAGGAAGAAGCAATTCATTGCATTTTGGATTACTTTTTTAGTTTTTAGTTTTTAGTTTATAGTGGTTGGTGATTTCTCAATGAATTTCTAGAAAGATCGAATCTTTGTGTTGTTTTGTTGTTCGATGAGTTTTTACTGAGTTGAATTTGTGGAAAGCTTGATCTTTTCTGGTTGTTTTTCTGAATTTCCTAGGTGTTTAGCTTGGAGAGGTAGTGAATTGTTGTTTCACTCTTGTGAGTGAATTGATTTTGCATTTTGATCTTCCAGGATACTAATTTTAACATAGGAAGAAGCAATTCATTGCATTTTGGTTACTTTTTTGTTTTTTACTTTATACTGGTTGGTTGGTGAATTCTGAATGAGTTTCTGGACAGATTGAACCTTTTTGAAGTTTTCTTATTTGACGAGTTTTTACTGAGTTGAATTTGTGGAAAGCTTGAATCTTTCGTTGTTTTTGTTCTTTTCTGAAATTCCTAAGTGTTTAGCTTGGAGAAATAGTGAATTGGTTTACGGATTTTGATCTTCGGGAATACTGCTTTTAACATAGGAAGAAGCAATTCATTACAGTTTAGATTACTTTTTCATTTTTTACTTTATAGTGGTTGGTGAATTCTGAATGAGTTTCTTGATAGACTGAACCTTTTTGTCGACGAGTTTTTTCTGAGTTGAATTTGTGGAAGCTTGAATCTTTTGTTGTTGTTTTTGTAATTCCTAAGTGTTTAGCTTGGAGAGGTAGTGAATTGCTTTTTCTCTCTTGGGAGTGAATTTGGTTTACGGAATTTTGATCTTCCAGGATACTGGTTTGAACATAGGAAGAGGCAATTCATTGCATTTTTTATTACTTTTTCGTTTTTTACTTTATAGTGCTTGGTGAATTCTGAATGAGTTTCTTGAAATATTGGACCTTTTTGTTGTTTTGTTATTCGACGAGTTTTTACTGAGTTGAATTTGTGGAAACCTTGAATCTTTTGTTGTTGTTTTTCTGAAATTCCTAAGTGTTTAGCTTGGAAAGGTAGTGAATTGCTTTATCTTACTTGGGAGTGAATTGTTTTATGGATTTTGATCTTCGGGATACTGATTTTAACATAGGAAGAAACATTTCATTGCATTTTGGAGTGATTTATCGTGTTTTACTTTATAGTTGTTGGTGAACTCTGAATGAGTTTCTTGAAGATTGAACCTTTTTGTTGTTTCGTTGTTCATTCAGCTTACTGAGTTGAATTTGTGGAAAGCTTGAATCTTTTGTTGTTGTTTTTTTCCTGAAATTCCTAGGTGTTTAGCTTGGAGGTAGTGAATTGTTTTATCTTACTTGGGAGTGAATTGCTTTATCTTACTTGTGAGTGAATTGGTTTACGGATTTTGATCATCGGGAATACTGATTTTAACATAGGAAGAAGCAATTCATTGCATTTTGGATTACTTTTTCGTATTTTACGCTGTAGTGATTTTGGTGAACTCTGAATGAGTTTCTTGAAAGATTGAACCTTTTTGTTGTTTCGTTATTTGATGAGTTTTACTGAGTTGAATTTGTGGAAAGATTGAATTTCTTTGTTGTTGCTTTTTCCTGAAATCTCTAGGTGTTTAGCTTGGAGAGGTAGTGAATTGCTTTATCTCACTTGGGAGTGAATTGTTTACGACTTTGATCTTCCGGGATACTAATTTTAACATAGGAAGAAGCAATTCGTTGTATTTTGGATTACTTTTTCTTTTTAACTTATAGCGGTTGGTGAATTCTGAATGGGTTTCTTGAAAGATTGAATCTTTTTGTTGTTCTATTATTCAACAAGTTTACCAAATTGAAGTTGTGGAAAGCTTGAATCTTGTGTTATTATTTTTTCTGATATCCGTTGGTGTTTAGCTTGGAGAGGAACTAAAGTGCTTTATCTTACTTGGGAATGAATTGTCTATGGATTTTAATCTTCCAGGATACTGATTTTAACACAGGAAGAAGCAATACATTGCATTTTGGATACCTTTTTCTTTTTTATTTTACAGTAATTGGTGAATTCTGAATGATTTTCTTGAAAGATTGAATCTTTTCTCGTTTCGTTGTTCGACGAGTTTACTGAGTTGGATTTGCGGAAAGCTTGAATCTTTGTTGTTTTTGACTGAAATTGCTAGGTGTTTAGCTTGGAAAGAAAGTGGTTGCTTTTCATCTCACTTGGGAGCGAATTGGTTTACGAATTCTGATCTTCTGGGGTACCAATTTTAGCAATTTATTGGATGTTTGTGGTACCTCTTTTGGGGAAATTCAGTTAGAGCAAGTTGTGCCCTCCGTTGGGTAGAATTCTTGAAATACTGCTAAATTTGATTGGTGTTTGGAGAGTTTGACAGTATCGAAGAAATGGTGTAAATTTAGCAAGTTTTTGGTGGTGGTGAAATGTCAGTAGTAGTTTCTCCACCTCCAAGTCTTGCACCATTTCCTGTCCCACCAATTGTCTTGAGTCCACCTCCTCAGCTTTCTTCTCCGCCCCCTGCATCTCAGCCTAATGCGACAGCACCACCCGTGTCTTCTCTTCCTCCAACATTACCCCCACAATCTTCTCCTCCCCCGGCCTTACCAACACTACCACAATCACCTACTCCAAGTAACGTGACATCGCCGCCTCCTAGTAACGTGACATCGCCTCCTCCAATGGCTTCCCCACCCACAGAATCCGCTCCTCCAACAGTTAGTCCTCCACCTATCCCACCTGCTAGTTCACCGCCACCTGTATCTTCTCCTCCTCCTTCCAGTTCACCACCACCTCAATCTTCTCCTCCCCCTGCTAGTGCTCCTCCACCTACATCTAGCCCACCAGTTAGTTCATCACCACCTCCAGAAGTTGAGCCTCCACCTGTCTCACCTCCCCCACAACCAACTGTTCCTACAAGTTCACCTCCACCGCCTCCAAAAGAAGATCCTCCTCCTACCTCACCTCCACCACAACCAACCACTCCTCCAAGTTCACCTTCACCACCTCCCAAAGTTGATTCTCCACCTTTTTCACCTCCGCCGCCTGCACAGAATCCGGATCCTACTGCACCACCACAATCTCCTGAACCTCCGAAAGGTTCACCACCCGTGAATTCACCTCCATCACCAGCGTCTGTGCCACCAAGAGGTTCACCTCCTACCCCAGCCTCTGACCCTCCTGCAAATACACCTCCATTGCCAGCGCTTACGCCACCACAAGGTTCACCTCCTACACCATCCTTGGAACCTCCTAAAAATACACCTCCTTCACCATCAGTTCCTTCTGGTGGAAACACTACCGATAGGCCCAGTGACAATGCAGCAGGTAGCGCAAACAGTTCCAGTAGTAGCGGCATAGGAACTGGAGGTACAGTTGCAATTGGCGTCATTGTTGCTGTTTTATTGCTTAGTATTGTTGGATTAGTGGGTTGGTGCTTATGGAAACGAAAGAAAAAGGCTTTTCGTCCCAGTGGCGGGAATGTCATGCCAACCCCTTCGGGCTCCACCCCAAATTCTGGTAACTTTTCAGAAACTAGTATATTATTCATTAGCATGTCAGTATATGTATCAGATCTTTTTGAAGCAACATCAATGTAATATTTGTGGTTCATAAATTTAATGCAATCTGAGAAGATGCTCAAATTGTGTACAGATTCCGTCTTATTGAAGATACAGGAATCAACACCTGATACCAGAAATGGAACTGGAAACAAATTCCTAAATTCTCCTGGAGGATCTGGTGGATTTGGAAATCCAAAGATATGGTTTACCTATGAAGAACTAGTTAAGGCTACTGGTGACTTCTCGGCTGAGAATTTGTTGGGAGCAGGTGGATTTGGTTCTGTATACAAAGGATGTCTACCAGATGGGAGGGATGTAGCAGTAAAGCAACTAGATATTGGTGGGCGCCAGGGGGACCGGGAGTTCAGAGCTGAAGTTGAAATCATTAGTCGAGTACACCATCGCCATTTGGTTTCCCTTGTAGGTTATTGCATTTCTGAAAATAGAAGATTGCTTGTTTATGAATATGTCCCAAATAACACCCTTTACTTCCATCTTCATGGTAAATACAAATCTTTTTTTTTTTTAAATAAGAACTCATTGTTGGCATTTTGTCATTAAAACTAGATGTTGATACTTGCAATTTACAGCCGAAGGAAGGCCTGTTATGGATTGGACAACACGTGTTAAGATTGCTGTTGGTGCAGCTCGTGGAATAGCTTATCTGCATGAAGATTGTAACTTTCTTCACTTCTTTAATTCTTATAGTTATGATTGATTATCTGCACTTTGTTTCTTATCTGGGTGAATAAAATATGACTAAAGAACTGCAAAAATTGCACCATCAGATAATATGTACCTGATTATCACTCTTCGAATTAGAGAATTGCCTATAATACCAACATGGGACACTTATTCTAATTATCACTCTTGAACTCTAGATTGCATAATAAACACTCTTCTTTGGTTTCACTCATCTTTCCTGGTGATGACAGGCAATCCTCGTATTATCCACAGAGACATCAAGTCATCAAACATTCTTTTAGATATTAACTTTGAGGCTCGGGTATGTCGACATCCTCAAACTCCATTAGTGGCATTCTTTGATTCGCAAACTGACTTATAATTCTATTTATTTTTCACAGGTTTCTGATTTTGGATTAGCTAAATTAGCTCAGGATGCAAAAACTCATGTTACAACACGTGTTGTGGGAACATTTGGGTATGTTCCATGACCAACTTGAACACAAAGTGGAATATAGGAGACAATGCATTATATTCCTCCTCTTTATGTGTCTATTCTAATACCTTGTGTCGTTTCAGCTACATGGCTCCTGAATATGCATCAACTGGCAAGCTGACTGAAAAATCTGATATATATTCTTTTGGGGTTGTGCTTCTGGAGCTAATTACTGGACGGAAGCCTGTTGATACATCTCAGCCTTTAGGGGACGAGAGTCTAGTTGAATGGGTATGTTTATTGTCAAACGAATCTCTTCTTTCTCCGAGTCCAAAGTGGCATGAGGTCTTTTTCATCAGCCACTCTCCACATTATGTGATAATTCTGCACTGGTTATTTCTCACTTACAAGTTTAACATATATGCATGGGCAGAGTACAAGTACTGTGTTTAGTCCATTTTTACTAGGAAAACCTCTACGTTTAATGTTACATAGGATTTGCTGATTCGTCCCGTCATTTTCCTCACTGCACAAGAACTTGGTGAAATAGGAGAAAACAAGGAAAGGATGGAGATAGATTTAATGTTGTAGGATATTAAGATATTAAGTGTTTCGACTCTATTCCGACTTATTTGTAGCTTGCATGACTGAGTGGGTGAAAGAAGTGTACTAATTGCAAAACTTTGGTGTTTCATTTTTGGGAAGTTTCTGTCTTGTAAGGGTCCATTGAGTCCATATAATAACCGTTTTCTTACATGGAAAATGATTTATTCCCTCTAATTACCTGAGCAGGAAGGCTTCTACAGAAAGTTATTTCTATTTCCATTTGGTTCCTGAGAATGTTTATTCTTTCGAGTAGAACTAAATTCTATTACTTATCATGACAACTCACATTGAATCAGCCTAACACTCTTTTGAAATCGTATCGATGTAAAACTTGGTGAGACATGCTGCAACTTGATCCTTTTTTCTCTTCCAGGCACGACCGTTGCTTTCTCATGCCCTTGAGAAAGTGGAATTTGATCAGCTTGTAGATCCACGCCTCGAGAGGAATTATGTTATCCCTGAGATGTTTCAACTGATTGAGGCAGCTGCAGCTTGTGTGCGCCACTCAGCTGCAAAGAGACCAGGGATGGGACAGGTAATTGATTCTTCATTTCACTAAAATCTTACGCCTGAAGCACCGTCAAGACTTGTCACGATGGACTTTACATTCCGATCATTCTTATTCTTTACAGATCATGAGAGCTTTTGATAACATGTCTGCGTCTGATCTAACCAATGGGATGAAAGTTGGCGAAAGTACAATATATAACTCCGCAGATCAATCTGCAGAAATAAGATTGTTTCGAAGGATGGCATTTGGTAGTCCAGATTTTAGTTCCGATTTTTTTAGTCAAGGTACACAGCATAGTGGAGAGTCGGCTGAAGATAGAGTATAGCACACAGCTAAAGGTCTTGTTAAATCAAGTGTATATTCATCTGTTCATAGATAAAAGCACCTACGTTGAGAGGTACGCGTTTGCCTCTCCGAGGTGATTTTGGTTTTGTTTTATAAGTAGCTTCCTTTTTCGCTGCTTACATATATGCCCTGGTTTTTTAGTAGCAAATTTTTCCTGTAAGTAACATGAATTCTTTTGTCCATCTCCAATATTTTTGTTCTTTCAAAGGTTTATTCCACTTCTTTGTTCTTCTCAAATGGTGGAAATATGTAGACATTGATGGGAACATGTAGTTCCCCTTCCTTTTTTGTGCATGTCATCACATTTTCTTTGGTAGCATTCACTATTTTGGAAACATTTGCTTAAAAGAAGTGTACGCTCCAGCTGAAATAGTCGAGGTGTGTCTAAGCTGGTTCGTGATAAAGAATGTAAATAGAAAGTCTTAAGTTTTAAGTTTTGCTTGTAAAGTCTTCACATCCATTGACACAAGGAATAAAGAAAAGCAAGATTGAGAAGATCTTGTCTTCCTTTGGAAGGCAAGTGCAAAAAAGTCAAAGACAGACCTAAACAATCAAGCATGTTGAGTGAACCCTCTGCGAGCTATCCATAAGAAAACAAACTATGCTTTAATCCTAAGCAAGTTGTGATCGTCTATATGAATCATCACTGTTTGTATCGCTTCATTTAAGCATGTTACAGTCCAATACATCACAAATTGACTCCTTTAACGCGATCTTTCTCCTTCATCCTAGCTTGAGACCGACAATATGAGCAAGTTCACATAGGCAAAGTTCTTCTCCTAGCCTATCCATGAACATGTGAAATACAAGTCACTAGTACAGGACAGCTTATGCTTCCTTAAACATTTTGTTTTAAGCTATCAGTGCCATTTTTCATTAGCTTTAGAGGCAATATTTAAAAATTTCAATGCTTCAAACATCAATATACTCTTCTATAAAGACAAAGCAACCTATTCCTTGACAACAAATGACTTCTATACATAGCCTTCTTCATTACCATCACCTTTTCTCTCCTTCAATCTTGCAAAAAAATGGAAGACAAAAACATGTTCGCAGCCGATTGCATCGTCATATGTTGCTGCTGTCAATGCTTGATCCTCCAAATCATCATCTTGTTCTTGCTTAACCTTCCATACAAGTTGTTAAAGAAAACAAAAGAGTGTATAAAGAAACTGAGATATCGAAGACGGAACAAGAAAACTTTTAGGGAGATAGAGATCAACAGACATGAAGATGATGAAATCTTGATAGATCATGGAGGATGTTTGAGAGTTGAACTTGAGAGTTTGTGTTGTATGGAAGAAGTTGAAAAGGTTTTAGAGGAGTTTTCTCAAAAGGGTGAATTTGCTTTTGGAAGCTTTTGGGGTGGGGATGAAGAGGATGTGATAAAGACAGATAGAATCACAACATGTATACATAAACAAACAGTTGATTATGATGTTTTTCATACTCATTTGATACAAGTTTTTGGATCTTTCAACTTGCAATGACACTATCATATGCCCTTTTATCTAAATCTCATATTTGTTAAGAGTTCTTGGGATACTTTTTGTTCTAATGGATTTAAGTTAGATACATTGATGACTAGTGTAAAAAGAATTTAAACCATCAAACGATTTAACATGTTATTGAAGGTTACTTACTATTTATTCAAGGTTACCAATCAATGTTTATTAAAGAGAAGTAACCAAACTGTGTAAATGTGAACACATATATACCTTTAAAATACACTAGTTACACATGAACACATATATACCTTTAAAATACACTAGTAAATATTGCAGGAGGTAAAAGGTTCTCTATAAAGTTTGATCGTAACAACAATTCTGACCAAAGTTGGAGTATTTTTAGATGCAAAATGTCCTTTTGAACTAGAAATGCTCATTCTTTATTGCAAAAAATAAAATAAAAATGTACACATTGGGTCTTATAACTCAAAACAAATCCACTCCTCTTTCTATTAGAAAAAGTAGCTTATCTGCTATTCTGCTTCTGGTATTCAACAACAAAAACTTTTAACAATATTACAGGATATAGAATGAAAGAATTACAAATATATTACCAGTTGGCAAAATTTACAAACTCATGAGACATCTTTGCTCATTTCAGACATGTTATCTACTATTATAGCTGAGCACCAATTGAACCTCGACGTTGTGGCTTCAATATCAGTAGTCATGTACAGGACCAGCTCGGGAAACATGTACAATGAGCAAGTTCCTGCTTGACAGTGGTTTTTTTGTAGGTCCAAAAGTTAATGTCTTTGCTGAGAATACCTATTCAGGTGTTATCTATGGCTACTATTGTGCTCTTTCTTCTCTTCGAAAGGATCTCTTCTAGCCAATGAACGAGCAGTGAAACCTACGGTTGTGGGCCTTATTGACCTCTGTCTTACCATATGGCAGAACTCTGGGTCCTCGGACCTTCCCTCGTATCTTATCCATTGAATCATCCCGTGGTACATTGGGAAGAACCGCGTTTGAATAGCATTGTATGCAAAGTATGGAATTAGAGCTGAAATGACTGTCAATATTGAGATGATCCAGTAGAATGGGGATGGGGCTAAAGCTTCCACGAAGATCTTGTATGCGGTAGTGGAAAATGTTGAAGACATGTTTCCATAAATCAGAAGGAAAATGTACCAGAGAGCAATTCCACCCCAGATGACTATATGCTGGATTAAGGTAAAATAACTGATAGCAAGAGCCATCTGGCAGTTGGCAACCCAAACAACACATGTGTACATGGTTGCTCCAACAACAGGAAATTCAGCAACTTTACCGTCTTCTTTAAAGGCTTGAGGATCTAGTGCTGTTATGCAGAAGAAGTAGATTATCACCGCGCTGCAAACGCCATTGACCATCCAGCCAATTATACGACGCCATCTGAAAAGGAGATTCTGGATACCTTCTTGGTACAGCAAAGGGAACTGCCACATAATATCAAAAAAAAATTAGAAGCTAACAAAAAGTACTTAATTCCATGTCAT
The DNA here is from genome assembly GCF_001406875.1 of Solanum pennellii. Taxonomy (NCBI): domain Eukaryota; kingdom Viridiplantae; phylum Streptophyta; class Magnoliopsida; order Solanales; family Solanaceae; genus Solanum; species Solanum pennellii. Next base: position 4,772,733 of record NC_028641.1, on the reverse strand, counting down.
GTCCAAGAAGCTATAACAGATAAAAAAAATAGCTGATAATAACTAGTTTTTGGCAGTGTGAGAGGTTAGCTGTGGTAGGTTTTAGGAGAGGTAGAGGTAGGCCTGAGAAAACTAGGGGGAGGTGATTAGATATGACATGACACATCTTCAACTTACTGATGACAATGACCCTAAATAGGAAGATTTGGAGGCCGAGCGTAAGAGTAGAAGGGTAATAGATTGCCAAGCGATATGGTATATATTTGTAGTATCTTATTCTCCTAATTTTCACTATCGTTTGTTTTGTTTATCTTGCTATATCGCTTGCTACTTTGTTGCTGGTTTTTCTTTCTATCTGCTTTGATTACATTTGTTCTGAGAGGGTCTAGCGGAAAACGCCTCTCTAGACTCTACCCCAGAAAGGTAGGGGTAAGGTTTGTCTACATCCTACCTTCCCCAAACCCCACTTGTGGAATTACACCGAGTCTGTTGTTGTTACTAGTAATAAGCACATATATAGTAAGCGAAAACGAATACTGCATCAAGTATAACATACCTTAAGACACAATCTGGCAGATACATCTTGATCAAAAACTCCCAAAGCAATCACCGGGAGTGATGTGAAGAAGACATTGTAAGTTGACAGAAACCATTCATTGTATGCTGGTTGTCCAGAAAATGATGCATATCCCTCATATAAGAACAGAGTGACACCAAATACGATGTTTTTGTAGAAGAAGTAGCATATCTGCAGGGAAACAAATATAAAAGCCAGTTATTAAACCTGCTCCAATAATAATATCTTTTTGTTTTGAAACAGTTCCATAAGACGGTGGATTTATTCCTTAAACACATTTTTATCTCATCTTACAAATGATGAGACAACAAATCTAAAAGAGAAAATCAGCGGAAAATAGATTACCATAGTAGAGATCCTTCTATAACACCAATGGCCATGCACTAAAAGCAAGCGCTCCAAAAATCGGAACTGAGCAATTGCAACATCACTTGACATAACAGCCTGATGAGTAAAAACAAGAAAAAGTTATGGAAAGAACATTTAGGTGGAGGAAAAGCATACGTGAGAAAATCATCAAAGTTGCTACAAGGAGGAAAGAATAAGTATAAGCTCTTGAACCTGCATTCCTTCGACGCCACTGATTCCAACTCCGATATCAGCTTCTTGAAGCATTCCTACATCATTAGCTCCATCTCCAACTGCCAATGTAATCTTTCCAGTACCGTTTTTGACAAGTCTTGTTACCTATATTTTCCAAGAAAGAGTCAAACTAAAGCACCAGAGTAGACTATAACACATAGAGTCTGGATTGTGAAATCAATTTTCAACTTACCAGTGCCTTCTGTTTTGGTGAAGAACGACAGCATATAACAGAGGCACATTTGATTGCAAGGTCTAAAAACATATCTTTCACTTCATCATCTAGGGCATAAGTAAGAGATTTCCCATCAATGATCAAAGCAAATGCCTCTGTGCTTGAAGCAGTAAGTAGAGCCTTTCCTTCAGTAATTTGCTGTGTAACACTTCCCTTTGAAGCCTGTAATTTTAAAAAATCAAACGCAACTTCTGAATATTGAAACTTCAAAATATAAAGAATCATTTTCACATTTTTAATTATGTACCTATCACAAATGCAAATAAAGAAGGCTCTCGGCGAGATAATAGGAGGGGTTGCTCTAACTTTTCTCTTTTTCATTCTTTATGTGGTTCTTTATTGATTTAATTCATGGATATTGAATTGTTTAGAGTGAACATGCATGTTAAACTCATGGGTGCATAGAGAGAGTATAAGAGTAATGGCATCAATCATTTGCTGAAACAGTGAACTATTTTCAGCTTCAAAAAGCTCATTGTCGAGACGCAAAGGAACATAACCATAGGCTTATAAGGCATGCAGAATATTTTTGTTCCATTTCAAAATGACTCAAGCTTGCATATATGGAAATTGACGTGACACATTAAACACGAGATGTATTTACCCTGGCAATGGCATTCTTTTCTCCGGCTTTCTCTACAGCTATAATTTCAGGGCTTTCCAGTGTTATGATAATTTGCGTCATTCCTTGTCTAAGCAAACTACACGCATAACTGCAGGAGACATTTTGGTCAGAATGTGTTTGGACATGCAAAGCTTGTATCAAATAAAAACGACAAAAACTCATAATCAATTACTATACCCGATATTAATGGCTGTTTCCATCTTATCCCCGGTCAAAACCCAAATCTTTATGCCTGCTTGAGCAAGTTTGTCAATGCAATCAGGAACCTAGCATGAATAGAAACAGAAAAGTCAATACACATCCAAATGACACTTAATCAATTAACCATTCTTGGAAACAGTTCTCGGAGTTCATAAAACTTACCCCTGGTTGAAGTTTGTCCTCTACAGCAGTAGCACCAAGAAGAATCAAGTCTTTTTCTATCTTATCTGTTACTGCATCAATGATTGCTTCACGGTCTTCACTGACTGAATTCTTGGCCTCTAAAAATTTCTCATTGAAAGTTTTGTATTCTTCTTCACTGAGCTCACGATAAGCCAGTATCAAGGTCCTCAAACCTGCATCAGCATACTCATTCACATGATCCCTTGTTTCTTGTTCAAACCTTCTACCACTCTTGCCGAGTCTTTCAAACATGATACTGTCAGCACCTTTGGAGAGTAACAAGATCTTTCCGTCCTCATCCTTTACAATGACAGACATCCTTTTTCTTGTACTATTAAACTCCAAAACGTTCAAAATCTTGTATGACCTGCATAAAAAGATCTCTAAGATTACTCTTAACAAAAAAGTGCCTATGTTTATAGAACTGCGTAAAATATCGATTAAATTAAAATTGGCATTCATTGTCTTAAGTTTTCATAGAGATTAAAAATCTTTTGAAAATAAACAAGAAATGTCACTGGTACTAGGCTGCATTGTCTACCAACTGGTCTTTATGGATAATCAATAATGATGCACTTGCGCAAGAGCCAGCCAAATATAGGAGATACTAGTCTTTCAGAAAACTAAAAAATGCTGAAAACATATACTGAAGAAAAATGTTGCAAATTAACTAACCTCTCAATTCTCTTGCCAGATTCCAGATCCAATTCATGTACCGACACATTTGTCTGTGTCCTTTTAAAGAATTCAAAACCAACTTCCCTAGCAGCAATCACAAAGGCTGCTTCATCTGGAGACTCAGCTTCATAAGAAACCTTGCCTGTAACTTCATCTACTTCTGGTATGACTGTATGACAGACTGCTAACAAACGGAAGAACTTCTGTATTACATCTGAATGAGGCTCAAAAAGCCAACTCGCATTCATGATTCTTTCGTCTTCAAAATTGAAACCTTTAACGGTGGACTTCCTAGGAGTAACAACACCATCCTCACCATGATCATTACTTTTTGCCATCAGTGGAGATCCATTTCTCTTAGCCATGGCCTTTTCAACTTCTGTAATACCACGTCCATAAGCAGTACCAGCCACGGAGTTGTCTGAATTTTCAGGTTGTAGATACCACCTGTTATGTCTGTCATCTAGATCCTTTTCAGTCACAATTCCAAAGTAGACTGATCCAACAAAAGCAATTGCGAATAGAACTGCAAATAAGAAGTAAATGATTCTATCCATCTTCCTCTCAATTTTGCTTCTTTTCGAAGGGGGGTCTGTTGCATTCTGCATGACCTTTGTGTCATGACCAGTAAAGATAACAGCCCCATATATATATTCTGTGTTGCGCAATTTAGAGTCTCTGAGGAGTAATTGCTGGGGAGAAAGAGGATTCTGTTGTTCTTCGTATTCCATACTTCCAACAAAAGTATACAAATTAGCATTAGGATCTTCACATTTAACTAAAGCTTTAAAGTCTTTGAAGTTTGCATCTTCATGCAAGGATGAAGTAACCTCCAATGCCTGTTTAAGCTTCAAATTAGTCTCTCCATCAAGGTTCATGGTCTCAACATAGCAAACCGCATCATCAAAACAAGACGAAAGCAAAAGAAGGTCGGCCGGAAAGAATTGATCCTTCTCCACCTTAACAATATCACCAACTTTCAAATGTCGCCATTCAGTAAGATTAAAAACTCCATCTCCATGGTGTACTTTAACCTTCCTACTGTTCACCTCAACATCCTGAAAAGGAGAAAACAAGAAGACGGATGACAAACTGTGTGCACGCCGGGCAGGACAGTGACAAGAAGCAGAAGTAAATGTATAAACTACTTCCATCAATCTATATATAAAAAGAGAATCTGTACCATACATGAGAAAACCAGATCAAGTGGGAAAGAATGAAGCTGGTCCCAAATTACAAAAAAGATTGAAAATCAGACTAATATTAGGGAATATTACTTTCAATGCAAAATGGTAACTTTGGTATCCTGGGAGAATCTCCAAAAACTACCATGTACACTAACAGAAATTTCACATTTTAGATCAGTTGGATCTCAAGAACCCCTCAAATTATTGACAGACATAATCCAGTAACAAAATCATTATATCACTGATTTTATGCAGCCACAACAACATCAAAAACTTTCTTCAAGATAAGAAGACCATAGTTTTTAGAAAAAAAACTCTTTTTTACCAGTAAGATCTGCTTTAGTTTAAACATTTAATTGGAAAAAGAAGTGAATACCTGTTGTTTTCTACGCCAATCTTCAATACCCTCTTTAACCATAGTAGCTCCAATAACAAGTACAAGAGGAAGAATGGCACTTAAAGCAGTGTAAGGAGCCAATGGTGTAAAAGCCAAGATACCAGTAACAAGAAAGTAGAAGTTAGCTACTCTTCTAAATTGCTCAAACAAGGACTTTGGCAAGAAAGTTGCAGCAGTATATTTTGTTGTGCTGACATAATTCCCAGCATATTCCCTAATTCCAGACTCAAAACTATCTGGTTCATTGCAAAACACCACTCTGGAAAATCCAGGCCCTCCAATTTGTGAATGATCATCACTCAAAACTGATGCTTTCCCACATCTAAATGAGTAAAAATTGCTAAAATGTAGCTTCTTCCTTCTCCCTGTCCTCATTCCAATACCAGAAACCAACTACACAGTACAGGAAAAAACAAACTCCCAAAGGGATAATGCAGTTTTTTCCAAGAATCACCTTCTGAAAAATGCCCAGAAACACCAAAGATCAGAACTTTATGATAAATTACTTTCCAATAATTGAACCCCAGCTAAAGCTTCCAAAACCTCAGACACCAAAAATGAAACAACCCAAATAAACTAATCCAAGAAACTAAACTCCCAAAGAGGTAATGCAGTTTTTTTTCCCAAGAATCACCTTCTGAAAATGCCCAGAAACACCAAAGATCAGAACTTTATAATAAATAACTTCTCAAGAATTGACCCCCAACTAAAATCTCCAAACCCCCAGACACAAAGGATGAACCAACACAAAGAAATTGGGTAACTAACCCAAGTATAGCCAAAAACTAGAGGAAATAGTAGGTGGGGGTTTTCCAAGATTGACAAAAAAACTCAAAAAAACAAGTCTTGACCACAAGATTCAGCTACAAAGTTCTAATCTTTATCAACAGTTGATGCAAAATATGTCCCAGTATTCCTAAACTTCAAGCTTGAACAAATCAAAGAATCAAAGTAACATAAATTTAACGAAGAAGAGAGAGAGTATGCCAGCTACTATCTCTCTCTATATATATATAATATACAAACATATTGTACAATATACAAAAGGGTGTACAGTAGACAATAAAAAACTCAATTTGGGAGAAAATAATTAATTGTTCTAATATTTGATTTTTCTCCCATTTAGCACAAAACCTTTGAACATTGACTTGGGATCTCTCTATTTCTCTTACATTTCCTCTTTCATATACATTGACTTGACATATATTTTGATTCTACACGCGCAAATGAATTCTTGAAGAAAAAAAAAGTAAAAATTAAAACTTTTCACCTAAAAAAAAAAAGAAAATCAAAACCCCATTAAAGAAAATAGTAATTTCCCAGTAAAGTTTTCATCTTTTCAACAATTCATGCTGGGTTTAAACAAAAAAAGAATAATTTTTTCAAGAATTTAGTAAAAAAATTGTTCCTTTTTGTCTTTTGTTTGTTGGTCTTCCTCTGTGTTTTTTGGTTTAGAGAGGTTAAAGACAAAAGAAAAACAAATGAACAATTTTTTCTATCTATTTTTTTATTCTCAGATGAATAAATTTTTTTAAAAAAAAATAAGAAAATTAATATACTAACAGTAATTTTAATTTTAATTTTCATAAATTAAAAAAAAATTACAAGAGAAAAAGATAAGACAATTTACCGTATCAAAAGGCCAAAAAATATGCCAACATGTTGCTGAGAGTGCAACGTGTGACTAATAAATAGTCAAAAATGGTTAAAATAAGGGAAAAAAAGTCATTTTAATATTAATCTCTTAACATCAGCTCTTACGTAAGTTCACATGCATAAATGATATTTAATGTTTTAAAATAATAAATTAAAATATTTTTTTTTAGATAATTATGAATATTTTCTTGTTATATAAGAGACTTTAATTTATAACCTTATTGATGATTTTGTTGGAAGAAAGTCTGAAATAAAAAGAACAGATTTTGTTGGTTTTTTTAAGAAAAAAAAAAAGGTTTAACTTGTGGTGGAAAAGTAGTAAAAAAAAAAAGTCTAGATTCATAGAAGCTTCTATTTCATAAGTATTTTTTTATGGTAGTAAATTGATCTATTAAAATCTCATTTTAAATTTTTTATGGGAAAATTTTATTTTCTTCTTGTTTAACCATTAAACAGAAAATTATGAAAAGAAAAAAAACAAAAAAAATGATTTGTTTTTAAAAAATATCTTATTTTATAGAAGCTTCTATTTTTAATTAATATTTGATGGTAGTAAATTGATCTATTAAATCTCATTTTAAACTTTTTATAGGAAAAAAATAGTCTTTCTTGTTTAAAAATTAAACAGAAAATTATGAAAGAAAAAAAAACAAAAAAAATTATTTGTTTTTAAAAACTGTCTTATTTTGTAGAAGCTTCTATTTTAATTAATATGCGATGTACTATTAAATTGATCTATGTATTAGAATCTGACTTTAAGGAAAATATTTAATATTTCTTGTTTCACAAGAAAAGAGAATTAAAGGCAGAAAAAAAAAGGGAAATAATTTTATAATATTATCTGAAATTATTTTTTCCAACTAATTTTGGTGTATAGTATGGTCAAACTTCTAGAAACACTCAGAGTATTTTGTACACTCTAAATTAAAATATAGCATATGATTAGTTTGTTCAGATTTAGAAAGTATATAGTGAAAAAAAAAAATCTTGCATATGTAAAATATTTACATTTTTTGCTTCTAAATTGTAATTTAGTTTTTGTTGTCTTATTTAAAGAGAAAACAATTGTTTAAACTAGTTATTTTCTAGTTCTTCATATTGATGATATCATAATTATATATGTGGTTGATATGAATTTATTAATTGATAATCAGTCATATAAAAATATTAGAGATATATTTATAATACAGCAAATAATATTTTCTTACATATGATCTCTCTCTTTTATAGTATTATCATTCGATAAAGTGATAGAATAACTGCGTCTGACTGTGAATATATCATTACTTTCCCACTCGATTGGATTTTTGCTTATGCACTTTGAGTAGTTTGGATTCTTCTTGTGTAAGGTGTGTTACATTAAAGGTGGTAATAGACTAGCAATATTCTATACTAAGATTCTTTTTATTCTAAAATTTTAAATCTAAAATTTTGAATAAAGAACATATATAAAAATCTCGTCCATTTTAGTCTATGAATATGCGATGTACTAGTATGTAATTTCCCGTCATGGTCACAAAGTCTTTGGAGCTCAAGTTCTTTAACAAGATAATGATCAAACATATATTTAAACTATTATTTTTTTCGAATTAAACATCTCAGTTATCAATTATTTCACCTTTCTCTCTTAATTATCACTAATTATTTACATAAACTATATATTACTATTTATGTATTAAAATATATTTTAATAATGCATAGATGATAATAGCGCCGATAGAAAAAAAATGAAACAATTTGATAGTTAAAATATGGCCCTCTCTATTTTCATGGAATATTCATCTTTCAACTAGTTTGTTACATGTGTTATTACCATTTTGTCTCTTTTTTATTTCTTGATATTAACGATTTAATTGGTCAATAAGAAGGCGTATTCATTGGTTCAATTTAATACTAATCCTTAGTATATAATTAAATATTATAATATACTTATTTTTTTTTATGTTTTTATAATTTTATTTTGTGTTAAAGGCATGGAATTGTTGTAAGTTTATAACTCGTAAAAGGAATGGGTTATACATATAGGTTTTTAATTTAGTATTCTATAGATAAAAAATTGTCTAAGCATGAGTTAAGCCTTTTTTAATTAACTTTTATTTATTCTATTTTTCGAGTTAACTCTATAAATAATTATACTTTTTAACTAGCTTACACAATAGGGGTTAATCCGGTGCATATAAAGTGTTCACTCAAAGGACATAAATCGTGACAGAGATTATAGCAATTGTGAATTATCCAAAGATAAAAAAAGAGATCATGATTATATAATTTAGGATATTATTATGAAATCATCTATAATATATTTTCTTTTAAAAGACAAGATATAAAAATGATCAATAAACGCTATGGTAGGCTTCATGCCCAACCACCTCATGTCCTTCTCATGAATGCAATTATATATAGTGATGTCGAAGTTAAAATTTTCACAAAATTTTAAATACAAAAAAATTAACAGATAAATAAGTTAAGAAGTTTAAATTTTTATAATAATATACATAAAAATAATTTTATTTATATATATAAAAATATATTTTTCATTAAATTTTAAATTCCTTGCTCGCACTTAGTTTCGTCCCTGCAAGATAAAATTCGATATATAAATAAATTGATTGGACAAAATATATGATAGAAATCAACTAGCATTAATGTGGAGAATTATAATATAAACCAAAAGCCGCCTTCAACGTGAATGAAATTAAACGTGAAAATTGATCAATTGGGGCCTTTTTTGTTTGGATTTTTTTTTATATATATTTATATTTATTTTACAAAAAATTATAAAGAAATATAAAATCATCCCACTTATAACTTAAAAATGTGATGCTCCTTTTATTTTATCTTGGATAAATATCTTGTTAATTAGCTAAAAATCGATTTGGTTTAAAATATATGTCACATTAAAAAAAATTATGTCTTTCAACTTTTAATATTTATAAATTTCAAATATAAATTTTTAATCTTGAATTCACTTTACATATTTTTTTACAAGAATTTTATTGATCAGACTCTCAATATATTTCATTTTCATTCTCATCCATGTAGTTTGGCCCTATCTCTACCACCCCTACCTACTTTTTCATTGTTATCATCGATATTTTTTGTCTATATTTATTATATAGAAATATTAATAACTTTTTAAATTTGCATAACATAGACAATACACACAGAAAAAGATAAGATACATTTATTTTTAAAAAAATATTTCTTTTCGTACTGAACAATATATCTTCAGTATAGTTAGAGATACAATTAATATGTCCTTTTTATCTTGGCTCGATGAATAATTAATAATTAAAATTGCCTCCAAAGGAAAAGTAATATCATCCACTAATTTATATATAAATTATATAACAATCAGTGTATCTAGAAGAGAAATTAATGCATAAAAATAGTTGGTAATTTTTATTTCCATATTTAGGGAAGGATAAAAAATTTCTCATTAGACGTCCGTTTACAATTTTTGACTATAAATTCTAGATAATTAATATAGGGATAATTATATAATAAAACCTTCCATTAATGATGAATTCTAATTAAGATAGTTATTATAATACTTATTATCAACTATATTTAATTTTTAACTAATTAAATGCGGGTTATTGCTCCCTTTATATGTAATATGTTAAGATTATTTTATAACTAAGTTACCCTCAAATATGAATTAACACCACAAATATAATATAATATAGGTATAAATTAAGTTATTTAACATTTAATAATTCACTAAATTTATGGAGATTCATAACTGTAGGGATTAAAAGTTTGCATATCAATTACTTGAAGGTTGAATGTGCTTAGTTAACTAAAATTACAAGGGCCAAAATTAAAACTTATCTAAGTTTGAGGGACTATATTGTTGATTTCCCTTAGTCCTGTATTTTGGACTTTTGGTTAATCAAGTCATAAAGTTTTAGGTAGATGTTTTTTTTTATTTTTTATTTTCAATCGGTGTTCATTATTCATATTAGAGTCAGATCAATTTTAAATTCGCGTTTAAAAATTAAGGGTAAAATGTTTTTTAATAAAAATAACTTTAAAATCAAAAAAGCTCGAACCCAAAACCTCGTAATTAAGGATGAAAGGGTTGATTTTTAGGTAGATGTTTCCTTTCACAACCAAATTTTGGTACTTATTTTTCCTCCCTCTTAAAATTCAGTTTGACTTTCATGATGTGATTCATGTTATTAATTACTCCCTTGTCATGATTTTCTTAACGATAAGGCTTTTAATTAATATTTTATGATATATTTTTTATTTTATATATATAATATTCTTTTTGTTTAAAAAAAATTATCTAATTTGATTTGGAACGGAGTTTAAGAAAAGAAATAAGAATTTATAATCTTGTGGTTCTAAATTAAAGTTATATCAAATGTATCAAAACACCCTTTAATTTTGTGGTCTTAAACATGTCATGTGGAAAATTAAAGTTACAGTTAGGGCTGGCAAGGGGACGGGGAAGGGGACTGGGGGACGGGACGAAGGGGGACGGGACGGGACGGGACGGGGGACAGGGAGAGGGGATTTGACACGGGACCAGGATTGGGGGGACAAAAATAGGTCCCTTCCCGTCCCACTATATATACGGGATGGGATGGGATTTGGAGGGACGGGACGGGACGAGATGGCATGGGACGGGGGATTCTTTTTTTAAAATACTTATATATTTTTATTGAAATTATACGTCTTTAGCTAATAAATTTTAAATTTAATTTTTGATTTTCAAATATCAAAATAAATTTTCAAATTTAAAGTTTCAATTTTCAAATTTCAAGATTCATGTTTCAAATTTCAAGTTTCAACTTTAAAGTTTTAAATTTCAAATTTGAGAAGTTTAAATTTGTAATTTAAATATTTTAAAGTAATGTAAATTGTAAACTTTAAATTAAGTATTTTAAAATTAGTTTAGTACTTTAGTATATATTTAATTGTATATATTAAAATTAAAATGCAAAACAATAATTGTAAAAAAAAAACTTGAACAAAAGTTAAAACCTTCAAATTTATTCAATAGAACTTAGAAGTTACAATTAACAAATATTAGTGGAGTAACTAATCTACGCAGCCACCTTCTAGGAAGGGTTCTGTTTCAATAAGTTCTCATACGTAAAACTAATATTTGTTACAGATATTAGATGAGTAACTAATTTTACGCAGCCACCTTCTAGGAAGGGTTCTGTTTCAATTAGTTCTCGAATGTAATCTAAAAATATCTGTTTTCTCCTTTAAAATTTAATTCTAATTGTCGCATCATATCGATGGTGATATCCTCCGGTGTTGGCAAACTTGTTAGAAATTCTTGTGCCTCTAATTCATCATCACTGCATTCAATTTGTGTTTTGATCCAACTTGCTTGTTTTTTACTTAACTTTGGCAAATTGTTATTCCTCCTTTCGGCATTGCACCAGTCTCTAAATAAAACTGTTGTTTCCAAACTGTCTTCCGCCAATGAATGTCTATGATCACCAATTTGAAACCTTGCCGCACTGAAAGCAGCCTCCGATGCAACTGATGAAGCTTGAATAGCTAGAACATCACGAACCATTTTGCTCAAAGTTGGAAATGCATCGCTTCGCCTACTCCACCATCCTAATAAATCTTCATTGCCATCTTTGATTTCCAAGTTTTCTAAAGATTGATTAAGATATTCTTCAAAATCATCACGGTTAGTAGAATTAAGACCAAGAAAACCTCGCATATAACATGAAATTGGAACTGACGAATCAATCTCAACATTAGAAGTTTGACCAACTTCTCCTTGAAAATTTTCAGTAGTTCTATATTTTTCATACAAAACTTTTGCTTCTACTTTTATGCTAGACTTACACGCTTGACAATTTGGAATTTCTTCCGGTAAAATTTCTAAAGTTTCATAAAAAGTGTCGACAAGGCCTTGCACACCTTGTAATTTATAAGCAGGATGAAGTAAAGTAGCCGTTAAAAAAACTCGAGGAATAGGAAAAAAATATTTTTTAAATTTTTCAATCATACCTTCAATTGCAACTCTAAATTTATCTATTTTTTTATATTTACAAAATTGAATTGAAAGAGCACAAATATTTATTAATACGGATGAAATAGTAGGATAATAAATTCCCGAAAACATGGTAGTAGCATCATAAAAAAGTCTTAAAAATTGTAATAGTTCTTTAGTTTCTTCCCAATCTTCATCACAAATTCTATCTAATGGGTCAGCATTATGAGCATTAAAAACCATTTGTATGGGTCTTCTATATTTATAAGCAACCGAAAGCATTTCGTAAAGAGAATTCCACCTTGTTTTAATATGTTTTGGAATTTTTCTAGGTGACAATTCACATAGTGAACAACGCTCATTAAATTCCCTAATTCTAGCAGCATTGTTTGTATGAAAAATCCAGGTAACAGCATATTCAACTTTTACGCTACCACAATCAAATAATGAAATACCATCTTGTACAACTAAATTTAATATATGTGCAACACATCTAACATGAAAAACATTATTGTCAATTGGACATAATCTAACTTTTAACATGTTAGCAGCGTTTGTATTATTAGATGCATTATCTAATGCGACAGACATTATTTTATCTATAATCATGTAATAATCTAAAACACTTAAAATATTTGAAGCTAAATATGCACCAGTTTTTTTCTCTATACATAGTTTATAACTTATAATTCTTTTTTGCAAATTCCAATTATGATCAATCCAATGTGCAGTAATAGTTAAATAATCATTTCCATTAACACTACGACCCATGTCCGAAGTTATAGACACTCTACTATCTAATATGCTAAATAGACAACGAAGAAATTGACAATGTTTACCTTGATATTCAAAAACATCAGATTTAACAGTATTTCTTGAAAAGCCTCTATAATCCGGATTATAAGTTTGTTGAATATATTCAACAAAACCGGGATTTGAAGGAAAACTATAAGGCAAACCACAAACAGAAACCATTTTAGCTAAATTTTCCCGATCTAATTCCTTATTATATTTACGTTGTGTTATTGGACCAGCGGGGTTAAAAGGATCTAATGTTCCTTGAACCATGTTAGAAGCCCCTATCGATGCATTACCGGTAATATCTAATTCATTAATTGAAATTCCCTTTTTTCTATTGGCTAATGCTTTAGCTTCTTTATATTGAATGGGCACACAAGATAACAAATGTCTATTTAATCCCCCCGTTCCACCTTGACCCCCACCTTGTTTATGTTTAAAAGCTTGCTTACACTTATTACAAATAGCAACACTATTTTCTTTATCAAAAGTCATAAATTGCCACACAATAGAAGTTTTAGGTCGTTGATACTTCACCTTCTCCCTTGTGGGAGGTATAAGGGGTGGATGTCCAAAATTTTGCTCCGGTAAATTGATAGTCTCATTTGGAACTTCTGTCACCGGACTAGTAGGTGTTTCATCTAACTCCTCTTCTCCCAAATCAGCTTCTACTTCTTCACCTGAATTTTCATCAACATTAGAATTAATATTACCATAACGTCGTTCTAAACTTTCGTGATCGAGTTGAACATTTGAATCAATATTATAAGGAGTATCATCAACATAAGTAGAATCATTTATGTTAAATCTAACTCTACTCGTTGATTTAGATGAAGTACCACCACTTTTACTACTCTTTTTTTCTTTACTATTTTTTTTACCAAAATTAAATAATTTAAAAAGTCTACTTTCTTCGTTATCTTGTGCTTTCTCTTTTCCTTTACCGCTATTTTTTTTGCTAGAACTCATACTTAATTATATATATATATATATATATATATATATATATATAAAGTGTAATATAAAAATAATAATAACACAAAAGTAAAGACGAATAATAAAATATAAATATTATGAAACGAATGTACCAAACGTCTGCGTTAATAGCAGACGTTAAACCGATTGTTGAAGCTTGTGATTTGTTGTAACTTGTAATTTGTAACTCCAAGCCAATACTTGATAACAAATATGAGATAATATAATTATTTTTATTGATATGATATGAAAATTTTGAATTGAAAATTGAAAAAAATGGATTCTAATAATATGAGAATTAAAATTGAATAGATATTAAGATTGACACTTGAGAGTTGAGAGTTGATAGAATATAGAAAATAGATGAGAGAAATGAGAATAGATGATTTTGTAAGAAATAGTAGAGGATAGGTGTATTTATAGTATTAAAAATGGGTTAAAATGTAATTATAATAACTTGAGGGTTTAAAATAATTTTTTAAAAGTAGGGGGGTGGTAGGGGGTGTTTGGGAAGTCAAAAAGAGGCATAAATCCGTTGGGGGGGCCCACTAGCCGTTTCCCCAACGGATAGTAACGGCTACATTTTTAAATTTAAAAAAAAAAAAAAATTGGGGGGGATCCCGCGAACCGGCCGGTTCAGCCGGGCCGGGACCGGGCCGGGTCGACCGGGACGCAGGGGTGAACCAGCCCCTGACCGGTCCCCTCATCCCCCATCCCGTAATCCCCTTAAACCCTGGGGGATGGGCCGGTTCCGGGGCGGGTCGGGACGGGACACGGGCCGGGGCGGGATGACCCGGTCCCCCTGCCAGCCCTAGTTACAGTGTTGCCAAAAAAGAAAAGGAGTCATTCTTTTTTAAACAGACTAAAAAGGAAACAAGGTCATTCGGGAGTATAATTTATGATACTTTTTGAATGTAAATTTTTATTTTAAAATATTAAATTAACGCAACATAATTTACTTTAAAAATTAGTCAAATTGACTTTCAAAAGCGCAACATGACCACTAAAGGCGGACAAAGAGAGCAACTTAATTAACAATAACATATTATTTGGTGTAATTTCACGAGTAATATTTAAAAAGGTGATATGCGTTGTGATGGATGTACAATTGAGGGTTGTCAAATAATATTCTTTATCAAAAAATTATATCGTATAATACACGTATATGTATATATATACACATATAAGTAATAAATTGATAATCGAAACGAATGAAATAAAAAGTAACAAAAAGTACTAATTTTGATCGATGTCGTCATATATTATCTTGTCAACTTTAATTTCCCCTTGAAATAGTTGTCCAACCCTTTATTTAAATTGATGTTTTTTTTCTTTTGAAGGAAGAAAAGTATCAATAAATTATTGGTATATATGTGGCATATTACTAGTGGTAATATTAAACTTTAATGAAAATGATATTTTCTTTGGCCACAATATTAGAAGTACTATAGGTTAAGATCGTCAAAGATATAAAGAAATGGCAAACTTTTTCACTTCTAACTTTTTCGATTTTGGTTCTCGTATATTTATATTGAAATTTGATTAGTTACTATTTACATGGTGTAAACCTCATTAATTAAAAGGGAAATTCTTTCTTTCAAAAATAAATAAATAATAATCTGAAGCTTAAATTGATATCTTTGACAAAAAATAAAGAGATAATATTCTTTATATAATTACGTATAATTTTTAGTGATTTTTGTTTTTTAAAAAATAATATTTTAATTATTACCTTATGTCACATTTTCTATGAAATTTATGTTTAATACATTTATAATATTACAAAATATTTTTCATATGATTTTTGTAATATGTAATAGATTTCAATATGTTGTTTCTTTATATTTATTATTGAATGCAATATCAAGTTAACTGTCAAAAGTTACTAACATTAAAATTAGGGGGGAAAGTCGGAAGTATATTTAAATATTGATCGAAATTGTTGTTATGATATCAAACTTTGAAATAGACCTTTTACCCTCCTGCATTTATTTAATAGTGTATCTTAAAAGTATATATGTGCCTACGTGAACATAAAAAATTTACATAATTATAAATAGTAATGTGTCTACGTAAACACATATATACCTTCAAAATATACTATTAAAATAATTCGGGGATAAAAGATCCTCCATAAAATTTGATATAATAATAACAATTTCAATCAAAATTAAAATATTTTTCAGATCAATTTCCCTTAAAATTATATATTTACTCATCAAATGGTGTGAAAATTTGCACGATGTCCATGAGTAAAATTTAAACTCTTTGTTAATTATCATTGTTGTGGAATTACACCTAATTTACATGATTCAATTTAATTGATTGAATGTCAAAATTATATTATAATATTGGCTACTACTAGACTGGGTAATTAAAAATCATGTGTTTGTGTAATAAAATAATCTTGTAGATTTAAGTTGTAACTTTTTATCACGTAATTAGCTAATTAATTAGTGCCAACAATTAGCCAAAAGTCATGTCACATTAATACCACTGTCGTACAACTACAAAATCATGATATCTCAATCTCCTAATATATTTTATTTCGTTATTTTTATTTGTTCACTTTAAATTTTTTTACGTTTCTTAAAAAATAACAATTAATATAATTACTTATAAGTATTGTGGACAGTGAAATCTTTCATGTCAAAGCCATAAAAGATGAGAGGTTAGTGTATATACTCTAATTAGAGTTTTCTATTAATTAATTTTACTTCTTTGATAAATAAAATTAAAATGATAAATGCACTAAAGTAATTAAAAATATAGTCCTTCTAACCTTATTTGATTTTTTTGAAACTCAAGTTTTTAATTAATGAATATTAATTAATTTATTTTGATTAATTAATTTAACCAGTGAACATGAATCATTTACTTAACTTTTCTAAGTTGGTTAAATGTATATTTTCAAAGTTAATAATTCAGAAGGATAAAAAGGGAATAATATGGTAATTTATGCATTGATTTTATTAAATGTTAAGTATTATGGACCGACTATTTATAAAAAGGAGTGACATATAAAATGAGACGGAGAGAGTACTATGTAAACATCATGCCTAACACGTATGGTAATCAAAGAAACTTGTATACTTTTCGTTCATTTTTATTTGTCATGTTGTATTTTTCAAAAGTTAACTTGACATAATTTTTAAAGTTAATTTAGATTATATCAATTTGATATTTTTTTAAAAATTAGATATTCATAATTTTACGAATAATATTATAAATTATAATTTTTTACTTATTAGTATAATGAAAAAATATATCATAAAATATTAATCAATTTTTTTTATTATTTGTCCCTAAAAAAATTACGATAATTAAAAATAGATGTAGAAAGTATATGTACTCATTTAATGTGTTGTCCAATGTACCAAATTTTAGAAAGTCCATGCAGTTTAATATTCATTGCAGAAAGATGAATAAACTAATTGAAACTTCTTGAGTATTGGGTGTATCTGTATTTATAGAAGCTTTTATTTTTGTGCTTATCTTAATTATTGGTTTAGTTTATGCATGACGAAAGGGGGCATTGGAATGGTCTTAGCTCCTGAATATTCAAACAATAAAAAGAAAAACGGAAAAAATAAGATTGAGACAGTTTTAAAAAAATAAAAATAAATGCATGAGTTAATACTCCCTCGGTCCCTATTTACTTGTCCATATTTCCATTTTTAGATGTTTCTATTTATTCGTTCATTTTGTCCATATATCCTTATTTAAACTTCTTAAAAATTTCATAATTTTAATTCATCCTTTTTGAAATCATATTTAATAAGGGTAAAATTGTAATTTCACTATGTTAATTATTGTTATCTTAATATGTGTGCCTTTTCTAAAGTGGACAACTAAATAGGAACAGAGAGAGTAATAAATTATACTGTACTATTCTCTTCGTCCACAATTGTTTGACAAATATACTAAAAATAAATATCCAAGATCAAATATCAATTTTAACAATCAAGAAATACGAAATTTTTTTTCTCTTCAATTTTGCCCTTAATAATTACTTCATTTTGTTCAATTAAAAAATTATATAGACTTTTAATATTCTTGTATATAATAAGATAATATTAATTAAATTTTAAACCTTATATTAAATTTTCCTTGAGGAAAGTGCATGACCTTTATCCTGACAAACAATTGTGAACGGAGGGACTAGTACCTAACCGAGAAATTAAATGGGCAAAATTGAACTTAATTACATGAAGATGACACTTATATGAAGAGCCCTATGGATTTTGTTCTACTTAATTCTTGTTAGTTGTTACATATATAAAAATTGTACAACTTTTCTTTTGAGCCGAAATTTTATTGAAAATAATTTCTTTATCAGGAATGGAGTTAAGCAGGGGTAATCAGTGGCGGATCCATGGTTTTTATTAAGGGGGTTCGGGAAAAAAGAATAGTGATTTGAACTTCTAATCTTATATTCAGGAGGTTCAAAATCAATATATAAACATAAAAATTATTAAATTACCTTAAATATACAACGTAATTTTTTATTGAAGCGAGTCGGGTAAACATCCTCGGCATGCTCTAGGTCCGCCCCTGGGGCTAACAAAATTCACTCGAATCTTCTTGAGGAGAATTATACTATTTAATATTGTTTTTTAATGTATATATACTAGATGTTGAATTTTCTTTAATTTTTTCATATATTTATTTCTTCATACTTTGCAATTACACTAGGTATATATTAATTTTTCTTTAATTTTATTTATGGAATTACACTATGTATATATTATATTGTTGTTTTTATAAATATTTAATTTATTGATAAATATTAATTCTAGAAAAAACTTTTTAATTGATGGTTATAGTAATTTCACAAACAAAAAAAATTTAAAAGTTGATGATTCGATATATTGGAAACCTTAAATTTATTACCTCATGGATTAAAAATAAAAAATTATCAATAATTAAGGGACCAAAAATCTATTAACGGAATAATCCTTTTTAATATTAGTGAAGTAATCAGGTCTAGAAAACAATTAACGTCTCTATCAATTGTGACGAAACTCGAAGAACACTATATAAAATTATATAATTTAAATTGCTATATTTTATATTATATGAAGAAATAAAAATAATATAATGATTTGTTGGTGACTTAAAATAATTTCTTATATTTCAACGTGTACCAACTTTTGCACACAATATCGGCCCCATAGTAATTGGTGCTCTTTTCTTTCCTCCTCTCCATATTTTTTGTTCAGTGTTCGATATATATATTAAAATATAATTAAATTTTAATTTTTATACTAAAAATTTTATAATCAAGAAATGTAATGCTCTACTTCAACCTCTATTAATTGGTATTTCTTTACTCGATCGAAAAGCATTTATAATTATTATGCAAATATTACTTTTATATATTTGAAAATTCTTTAATATTAAACTTTTCAGTTGCATTTATATTGTTTCAAAATAAATATCACTTTAATATAAAAAATTTAAAATAATTATTATTTTTATAATTTAAGATAATTATTTTCGACTATATCCTTGTGTTAACAACTATTTTATTTAAATAGTCTTATCAAAAAATCATCAAATAAATAAAAGCAATTTAATATATAATTCTTTTATATTTATTCTTTTTTTATTAAAAGTGAAACAAAACTAACAAATAATATATATATATATATATAATTTTATATTATATTCTTATACGTGGCGAGCAAAACAAACCTAATCCAACTTGGCATATGTACTGTCATAGTTGTGCTAATTCCAATGATAGGATTTTGAAAGCAATCGAGAGGCAGATTCACGATTTTAATTAATATATTTAATAATAATATTAAATTTAAATTAAAATAAATTACATTTTACTTATTTTTATCATATAATATAGATCCGATTCTGAATAAAATAAAATATTTGCATTGAACACAAAGTTTGATGACATTATAATATATAAAAATCACGACTAATGTGATTGTTTACTTTATAGAAAATATCGATAGAATCTTTGGCCAGGCAACAATGGCTAGCTGTTGTATATATATTTAAAAATATTAGATTAAATAATTGAAGAAAAATATATATTTTACTTACTAATACCATGATTGAGTAATATAGAATTCAAAAAGAAATAAATTAAAAAACAAAAAGGAGATAAAGTTTATTATTTTATTGCAATGGTCCAAAATAACCAAAGTAAATATTTGAATTTGTCATGATTTAAGCACATGCCTCCTTTTGATTGTAACTATACTTATAAGTTATAACGATTTTTTTTATTTGGTATTTAATATTTGATTAAATTTGAATTTACATATTGTAGAATTGGTTTTTGATTGAAAAATAAAAAAATACTAAATTTAAAAAGATCTTATACCATCCCATCACAAACTTCAGAACAAAGTATTAATTATTAAATAGTTAGTAATATTTTTATTTTAATATTCTTGACCTAGTACTCTTTTTATTTTTCAAATTTGATCCTTTTTTGGTGTTCTAAATCTTTTAAAATAATAATCTTGTTGAAGATCTGAACTCATTAATTAATTAAATTAAATAAAAGTCACATTACACGCATATAATCTAGAAAATCTTATCGATATTCGTGTAATTTATTAATTGGTGAATATATAATTTATTAAGTTAAATACTAGTATAAGTTTTCATTTTTTTTTTTTGTGTGTAAATAGTAATAAAGTCAAGTAGTAGAATTTGGAAATTAAACTCATTGGGGATAAACCTTTATCAAGTAGTAGAATTTGAAAATAAAGTCAATTCATAGGCATATTAATCTGGATTCCTGGGAACAGGTTTTAGAGAAGTAGATGGCTCGGCTCCACTGGGAGATGGGAAACTATATGCAGAGTTAGAGGCAGAGGGGAAAATTCTTTGAAAAAATCGTTACTCTGTACAATATTTACGTTAAATTAATAAATATAATTTAGTATATATTACTTAGTTATGATTTAAATATATATATATA
>NC_028641.1:4666757-4751109 GCF_001406875.1 Solanum pennellii | reverse complement strand
TATATATATATATTTCCACTTTAACATATAATTGATTTTATCATTAAAATCATCAATTTATACTTATCGTATAAACACGATTGTTTTACGGTGACATGAATTATTATGTTTTTTTTTAAAAAAAAAATCACTTAGTATCTATCTAAAGACTCCATTAATTCGGATCAGTGAGGAGAATGAGGAAAGTCGTTCGACTTATATCAAAAACGATTTCATACTTAAAATTTGAAACTAATATTTCTAATTAAATATGAAGCATTTTTGACACTTTGAATAGTTGTGATATGGTCCATGTGTGAGTTATTGATGCGTTACGCCACAATGATGGTTTTTTTTTTTTTTTTAAGCATATGTTAATATTAATTTGTCTCAATATGATTGTCAGCACCAAAAATAACGTTTACTTAGTCAAAGTTCTATTTTTTTTTTGGTTAACCATTTCAATCATCAGCCTATATTATATGTATTGACAGTGAAATACAAATGATGATTTTCTTAAAAAATTTAACAAAAGATTAGTCATGCTAAAAATGGGCTTAACTTTATCTGTCAAATTTGTACTAGTTGTGGTACTTCAAAACATGTTTTATCACATACTAATTGGTTATGTTACTCAATTTTTAAAAAAATATTATTTTATTCGTATCAAATTTTACAAAAACAAATTTACAAAATTCACATGTATTCATCAATATTTTTAAAAAATATAAGAAATATAGCTAATTGAAAGTAAAATCTATTTTGTTTATTATTTATGTGAAACGATCGATAATCTAATGAATTGTCTCTCAATATTCGTGCACAATGTCTTAAAATAAAGGCAATAACATAAAATCCATTTTATTCATCATTCATTGTTTATGTGAATCGGTCGATAATCTAATAAATTGTTTCTCAATGACTATTCTCGCACAATTTCTTAAAATAGAGGCAATGGCATAGAAATATATATTTAATATCTATGTATAGATTGTCATTTTTGCACACACCATCATTATTCTATTTTAGAATCTTGAATCGATAAACTTAAAATGTGAATTCACCCTCCGAGTACGTCTCATATAAGGTCTAGAACTCACTTTTTATTTTTTTTATTTTTTTTTGGTGAGTTGACTGTTGATCAAAATATTAAAGTTTATTTTATTCCTTTCATTTTCAGTTAGTTTAAATTTTTCATTTTCAGTTAGTTTAAATTTTGTTGAAAATAAAATGTTCCTTTAATTTGAATGGTTCTTTGCTCAAGTTTTAAGTTTGACTTGGTCTAGTTCTTCTCATGCAAAGTTAATATGAAATTTCATCTTATTATGATATTATCAATATACAATTTACAATAATTTTATCTTTTAAAAAAAAAATAAAAAAAAAAGTAAAAGAAGAAGAAATTTGAGCTATTAAATTTCAATACAAGCGATTCTTAGATTACAATGATTATTTTCATATATAAATAAATTCTTAGTATAAATATATGATTTAAATTAAAATTATTGAATTCTGTCGGACTTATAGTATATATATATATATATATATATATATGGTTGTCTCATTAGGTGAATTATTGCATACTAATCAAATTACATGTTATATGTGAAATTGTACATTGACTTGCTTCTTTTCAACTCAATTTTGTACTAATTTTGAAATTTCAAGTTGTTGTCTTCATTAGACAAGTATTTGATTTGAGTTCACATGATCATCTTTGAATTTTCAAAATGGAAGTCTAGAATTGAAGTTATAAATTATTGTGTCAAAAGAAAAGTCAACCATAATAAATTGTTAAAAGTTGAATATTATATTTTAAATTAAAAATAATTTATCAAAAATCTAAGTAGTTTCTTTTTGTCGCTCCAATTTAACCATTCAATATTCAAATTTAAATAATTTGATTAATTAAATCGCGGAATAGTTCTATCGAAAATATAAAAAATAAAATTTCATTTATTTTCAAAATTGAATTATAATTTATGATGAGAATCTCAATAATTTTACAAAGGATTGCTAGAAGTTATAACATGATAGGACGAAAACTTAAAAGTCCATAATTCAACAAAACGTTTATCATAGTGAGAAATAGGGACACTATTATTGAAAAAGAATATGAAAAGCATATACTTTTTAATAGAAATTCTTACTTTTATTACATAAAAATCATAAAATGTGATTGTATCATCCAACTTTTTTTTGAAAAAGTGAAAGTAATTGAAATATTTTAAAAGAACTTGTGACATGACATAAAGGGGAGACTCTGATCAGAATTACTGTAAAGTTATCTTTGTGTGATCTATAGGATACATGATCGAGCTATGAAATCCGTCACTAATACTTGTATTAAGGTAAATTGTTCATATCACAATTCTCGAAGTACAACTTGTTTTGGTCCTAGCTGAACACGAAATGTCTGTCATTTAATGAATGAACACGAGATATTTCGTGCATTAAACTGCTATCTACGTAATCGTAATTTTTTTTTTTAACAAACTAAAACTAAGGTGTATGTTAATGTCGTTGACTACATATGGGCTTAAAGGTTTAAGTATTAGTATATTGTGTATATTCCATAATGAAATAGTGGTGCCTAAAGTAGTATATCATGTATTTAAATTTTATTAGGTAGAGGAATTTGAATCTTTAGAAACTTGTTAAAAATATTCTTATAAAATAGTGTTGTTGCTCAAATTCACATGCTTTAGAGTTAAAGATTTTATTTTTTTCTTTTTTTGTGACACAGTAATTTTTAGTAAAATAAATTGTATATTTAAGTGTTATCATTTCAAATATCTTGGGTCAATAAAAATGAAACCACAAACCTGAAAAATGGGCCCAGAGCCTATCGAACAGAAGCCCAATTTATTGGTTTAAACTTTAATAACAGCCCATTCATTTTGGTTACACACTACATAGGAAGTTTAAGAGGTAAAATTTTAAAAATTAACATCTTCCACCCTTTATAACTGAGAAATAGTCATTGTCACGGGGTTTCAGATTTCTAAAAAACGTATAATTTTATATTAAATTTTAAATTTCATGAGTAAAATTTAAAGATAGCGTCCTGAGTTTCACAAGGTGAAATTTTAAACTCGATGAATCTGGCTATTTTTTAAAGACATAAATTGAAATTCACCTTTTAGGTGTGAATACATTTATAAATTTACCATAAGTATGAACCGTTCAATCATTTAATTATTCATGTGTCGTGTTACTTTTGAATTGTTACGTCATACTTGATGGTGACATAGTTTTATACATACTGTAATACTTTGAAGGAAAATCTTTACTTAACTCGCAATATTATTATCATATTACCACAAGTCACAATTTCAAACTACGAAAACAACCTCTGTAAAGCAACATTACATATAATAGCCCCTTACGACTCCAATCCTTCTTCAATCCGTATATAACGACAATTTAGTACATCAAACTACTCTTTTCATAATTCTTTAAAATACTATGATATAACACATTTTCCATGTAAAATAAATATATCGAGTCATATATCACTACGATGCGAAAATTACCATTAACTTATGCCCCCAACCCCACCCCCACCCCACAAAGAAAAAACGCTGTAATTTTTTTTTTCTGGTAACAAAAATTCCTCATCTCTCTCTTCTCCAATCTGATCCAACACTGTTCCGACTTGGATTTTCTCCTAATAATTCTACAGAATCTTGAAAAAAGAAGAGATTTTTGCCATTAAAGGTACAATCTTTAATCCTCTTTAGCCATGTATAACACTTGTGTAAGTTCAACTCTTACACTAAAGTGTAAAGGGTCATCTTCATTTTCATATTATGATAATTCTTATTGCTCTGATAATAGATTTGGTAGATACCCATTAGCTTATTCTTCCTTATTATCATCTCCATCATGCTGTTCTTGTTCTTCAAATGCTTCTATGTTGTACAGAGTGCCTATTTGCCCTAATCCCTTATATGGGTTGAGACAATCTACTTTAATTCAATGTAAAAAACTGATCTTGGGTGGTTTAGATAGATATTGTTCAAGATTTCCAGTTTATGATGTTGATAGGGAGTGTAGTTATGAGAAAGTTTCTTCTTTGAAAGGAAATGGTGGTGTTAGTAGAAGAGGGGGGAAATGGGGGAAGGGGAGATATAGGTGTTTGGTGTTTGAGGAAGGGAGTGAGGGAAGTGGCGGTGGCGTTTCGGAGTTTGATGAGGCTGAGGTTATGCTTAGCTTGTTGACTGAGGATGTGGATGAGGAGGTGTTTGGTGTGAGAGAGAGGAATGGAAGGTCGTCTAAGAGGATAGACGCGGAGAAAAGGAAAAATGGGGGTGTGAGTAATTATGTTGGTAAGAAGAAGAGGGACGAATCGGGTGCTATAGGGAGTATGTCAAAGTATAAATATGAATATGAAGTGATTCCTTCGAGGAAGGAGGAGAAGAGAAGGGAAGAAGAGAGGTCGTCATTGTTAAGGAGAGAGAGGCGAAGGACAAATCATAAAGAGGATGAAAGAGCTTCTTTATTGAGGGAGAATCAGAGAGCTCGGACAAGAGAAGAAGAGAGGGAAGCATTGGTTAGGAGAGAGAATCGAGGAACAAGACATACAGAGGAAGAAAGAGCTTCCTTGTTGAGGGAGAGTCGTAGAGATCGAGCAAGAGAAGAAGAGAGGGAAGCATTGGTTAGGAGGGAGAATCGAGCAACAAGGCACGCGGAGGAAGAAAGAGCTTCTTTGTTGTGGACGAGTCACAATGAAAGAGCAAGAGAAGAAGGGAGAGAATGTTTTTCAAGAAGGGAAGACCACAGGCAGAGACTGAAGAAAAATGGTTCTAGCTGTTCTTCATACTATTCTGCTTCTTCAACAGGTGACCTTGATTTTGACAGTGAACTGCAGATTGAGGATGAACATTTTGAAGAAGAATCGTCAAGGAAACATGGAAGAGATTTGAGGAGTGAAGGTGTTTCAGTGGAGGAAAGAGATCGGAATTACACTGCTAAACAAGGGGTTGTTTCACGGAAGGATGATTCTGCAGTGGGATTATATAGTGCAACTGGTGACTGGAGAAAGAAATCGGAGAAGAGGCTTACCGACATATCAGTTGAGGAGATTGCATCAAGAAACGAATCAATGCAGAGGAATTCAAGGATATCTCAGATTCATGGAAATAGTTCTGAACAGGTTGCTGGTTCCTCCACAAAATATGATGACACAAAACAAGAATCAGCCTCGATTACAAAGTTTGAGGGAAAAACAACTGGACAACATGAGCAAGCAGGACAATCTAATACGAATATGAAGTATAAACAATTTGTTGATACATCTGAGAGTCATGGCCTTAAATCTAAAACTGATTATAGCACAAGAAAATCTTATCATGAAACGGAAGAAACCTCCAACGAGGCTTTGATTCAAATTCAGCAAGCTAGAGAAGAATATAGTAAAAAAATCGGGAGCATCATAAGGGAAGATGAATATAGGAGAAGATCTCGTAGGTTCAATCAAGAGTCTAATATCCAGAAACATGACATTAAGATGGAGTCAGCAATTCAGGGAGTCTCTGATACTGAACTCAGGAAGAGGGTCTTAAATGAGCACCACCAATCTAGTCAGATCACTGAGTTAGTTGAGTCGAGAGGAAAAGCTGAACGACTAACTAAAGCTGATGAAAAAAAAAATCATGTTTCACATAGGAAATCAGAGACAAGGATGAAAAATCAGGAAGATTATACAAACCTTCTCAGCAAGTCATCAGTAGAATTCAAAGAGCACTCCTCCCAAGCCAGAATAAGTGACGCAAGAAACACAAAAGCAGTGATGGAATCACATGAGGAAAAAACTCTACTAGGTGCGTCGAGTACGTCAACTACTCATTCTAGTGACACTATCAGTGTTGAAGTAACACAGGCAAACAAAAGAGAGGCGAAAGCATCTTCCCAAGTATTATCAGGACACTCATCAATTATGGAGTCAAAGACTGGGTTTTCAACTCAAGCAGTTTCTGATTCAGGCATTCAAAGAGGTTTTTCACTGCAGCACGAACTTACCTCAGATAGGCCTCCACAACCTCAGCACATAACACATGGTGAAGCCAGAAGGGATGAGGTTCATGGTTCGTCTTCAAATTTCACATCCCATGAAGATGCACTTGGTTCAGCTGATCGATTGCAGAAATCCTCGACACATTATGTTGGCGAATTTGTAGAGAAGGTCAGGCATGAGATTTCAAACACTGAGATTCTGAAGGAGATTAAGACCTCTGAGACAAAGTTAAGTAATGAGGGAGAGCAACATACTCAAAAAGTTGTTGGACAACGTGTTTGTGGTGATTCTCAATCAAATGAGCATGAATCAAGGCAATCTTCTTTGGTTTCAAGGGCTAAGGGACCTTCAGATGAAATGTGGGATGTAACTGAGCCCTCTGTCCAGGAGTCTCCTGAGATACAAGTAGCAGAGGATGCAGACAAAGACAAAACAGCTATTGTCAAGAGAAGTGGTAGGTCCTTGTGGAATATTATTGGAGATATTGTTCATTTGCGATGGTCTCGTTCTGATCGCCATACTTTGACCTCTAAATCTAGTCGAAGGAGCTCATCTAATCAATCCACAAGTAGCGAAACATGGTTTTCTGGTGCAGAGGATAATAATAGTGAGAATGCAAAAAAAATCAGAAGGCCGATCCAAGAATCTGCATCTTTGGACTGGCAACGGCAGAAAATTGTTCGCTCTCAAAGTTCTGGAGAAGCATCCAGCTCAAGGGCACATATGAAGTACACATCATATTCACCAATTGTTTTACAGAGCAGCTCACCATCTAAAACTATTCAACTGCCTTCTGCTGAAGACACTACTGGTAAAAACTTTCAAGGTATCTATGGTGCAATTGTCCCAGAAGGGGGGCTTCCGATTTCTTCAACTCCGGTGAGAACATCACCTGTTGTAGAAGAAATAGCAGAAATTGGACAAGCTGTTACATCTAGCAGTAGCAAAGGGCAAGCAGTTTCCCCAGTCTCTGGTGAGGTATCAGGGTCTAAGGTTAAAGATGCTGAAATGAGACACGGAAAGTTTCAGAGGTCCCATCAATTTGAAAAAGACAGGTTTGATGAGTGGGAAGACGCATTCAAGCTTGAAAGCGATCAGCGGAAAATTGATGAAATGTTTATGAGGGAAGCACTAATGGAAGCCAAAAAGGCTGCTGACAATTGGGAAGTACCTGTTGGGGCTGTGCTGGTTCATGATGGAAGAATAGTTGCTCGTGGATACAACCTGTAAGTCATGGTAGCTCATGCTTTTCCTATTTCTTTTTTTCCTCCTCCGTAGACTTTGATTTACAAATAAAGATGCATGTTTCAGTGTAGAAGAACTGCGTGACTCTACTGCCCATGCAGAAATGCTGTGCATACGTGAGGCTTCAAGCACACTTCGGACATGGAGACTTTCGGTAGTTCCTTATACTTTTATGGCTACTGTACTTGAGACACTAGCACACTGAATTTTATACAGCATGGGGTGATTCCATTATATGGAATATCATTTGTCACATAAAATGTACTGTTATAGGTAGTAAAATAGGAAGAAGCACTACCAAAATGTTCTGTACTCGTTTGTGAAACGAAAAATAGATGAATGCTTTCAGCTATTATTTAGTAGCCAATTACCTAATTCTCAAGCAACCTCTACTATCCTTAACACCACGTTCTTTCTCATGTATGCTATAGATCAAACGCTTCTTTACTCTGTTTCTTTTTCTCGAAGAAACTAGCATTGGCAAGGTGGGGAAATAATTATAATAGCCAGATATTCAATAATTAATAATGCTTTGTTAAATGTGTTGTACGTGGGGAATATGAGTTAAATATGACAAGTAGATTTCAACTTACGGTTACCATAATACTCTTTTGTCTTTTCTTCTTTGCATGCTTTGGCTTCGTCGTGTTTTGATGCGGTACATGATTTAATTGACACCTGTGTACGAACATGCCTCTGGTAAATGAAGTAAATCAGAAACGGTGAAAATGTGCTATAGTTGGATATTCTTTCCCGAACATCAAACTTTTCTTTGATCAATAAATTTAATGCTATTCCAGGAAGGTTGTGGATCTCTTCTTTTGTATAACTTCCGATTCTTTTTTTCCTACAGGATACCACACTTTATGTAACTCTTGAGCCATGTCCTATGTGTGCTGGAGCAATACTTCAAGCTAGAGTTGATACTGTTGTATGGGGAGCCCCAAATAAGCTCCTAGGGGCTGATGGCAGCTGGATCAGGTAAGAAAGATCATACATATTTGTTCACTTGATAGCTTAAACAGTCACCAGTAAGTGATTTATCATCTACTCTGGTAGGTCTTCGAAAAGTAAAATTGGAACACGTAGTTCTTAGGTTTTAACAGAAACACCTTTGAAATTGATTCCTGTTTGAAACTAGCAGTACACATAGGAGCCTTTTCCTTTGAAATTCACAGCAGTAAACAAATCTTATTAGACCCACCAAAGTTAGAAAGGTGGGATTTTTCAGAGAACGGATGCGTACTTGAGATAATACCTACGAGAAATCTCTTTTGCAAGTGTTAACTTTTTTGAACTTTCTCAAATTACAAGTCTTGGATATTCATATTTCTTAAGCTTAGGATTTCACATGATATATTAGTCAAACAGCACCTTTTTTGCCTTTATTCTATGGAAGGACCAGAGTTTGCTTTAGATATAGTGAATATTTACTGTTTCCTATGCTGTCACATGCTGTAACAGTTTTCTAGTTTCATGGTCTAGCATCTACAGTATTTTAGGCATTTTACAGCTTTTCGGAATCATTACAACAGTGAATTTACGATCAGCTAATTCGAACGGGCTTTTTCTGGAGCACACGGGTCTGCTAATATTGTGTCCTTTTGAAGGGCTCTGTTGGTGAACTTAAGAACTGATCCACATGTATTGTAGTGATGCTTTCTCGTTCATCTTAATCATTGTTGCTGAATCTTTTGATTCATGAGTTATGTAGGTTTCTGTTCAATACAAAGGACAAATAACAGATTCTGAATGTTATGCTGTAGATGAGAATGTACAGATAATTTGGTCTCAACAACGTGGTGTGCCTAGTTGAAGCAAATCTTAAAATCTAGTTATTCTGTCATTGTCCAAAAACAGATCCACACTTCTTACTACTCCATTTGTTTTCTTTTTTACCTTATTCTCAAGTTCCATAGCTTGCTGAAGAGTGAAGACTAACACCTCTCCATCTGATTCACGCTGCTTGAAATTTGTGCTTCATGATTGTCTTTTTTGCATACCTGTCCATGAAACCTGATCCAATTTATTGTTTGTTTGTTCCAAATCGTTAGCCAAAGTATCACTCTTGTAGCTGCTAAATTTATCTTCCTCTAGATACAAAAGTGCTCTGACCCTTAACATGAGTACTTATTGTGATTCCTCTTCTGTATGTTTTCACCGTTCATTGTTACTTATTTCTTATTCTTCTGCTGCTTCCCTTGCGTCAAAGAAGGTTAAAAACATTGATATCTCTATGTGATCACAAGTTGGATCTCCTATCTTGCTACCTTTGCTCGATATGTACGTTATTAGTCATACATAGAGCTCACCTGGGGCGGATACATCTTGCCTCAAGTGATGTCACATGACACCACTTTCGTTAATTTTATTAAAACTAAAATAGTGGATACAAATATAAAGAATGTCACTGCTTGTCACTGTAGTAGTTTTTTCATTTGTTCATTTCTTCAAATATTGAAATTGCTTACGAAAACTCCTGCATACACCACTATAATTCGTTCCACAAGAACTTCTTTTGGTTTTTAAGATAAAAGGTTTGTTATTCATAATGTTTCAGGCTTTTCCCTGATGGAGATGGAGAAAAGAGCTTGGAACCAACAAATAAACCTCCTGCTCCAGTTCATCCTTTCCACCCAAACATAACCATTCGACGTGGAGTGCTGGCATCAGACTGTGCAGATGCTATGCAGCAGTTCTTTCAACTAAGAAGGAAGAAGAAGGAAAAGGAAAAGGAGTCTGATTCTACACCACCACCTTCATGTCTTCCCATTTCAAGACACCACCATCCGAAATTTCTCAGCAAGATTAACGACGTGTTTCATATCATGTTCTGCCTGTGATTTTTTGTTTCTTACTCCACAATTGTATTGATAAAACTCTCTTTCTACACTCATATTTCGCGGTTTTCAGGTTCATGGTCTTGTCAACAACTTATGTTCTTTAAACATCTGAATTAATCAACAAAGTTATTGTTATTTTCAAGGAAAGAGTCAGTTACAACCAACTTTGTACTGCTTGGTGCATAACTCTGACTTATTTTCACATGTCAACTTTTAGCAAATGATTCCTCTTGTAAAAGAGTTATCTTGAATTCTGTTTTAGCCAGGTTTAAAACATAAAAGTTTTTTGCAGAATGTCTTTACCTCGTAAAGGTAGAGAGGTTGTTTTCGATAAATCCTGATAATCTCAAAAGCAGTTTGGAAAAGGAAAGTGAAATAGATATCTTTCTCACCTACCAAGTTACTAATAAATGATTAAATGAAAGTGTTATGGCTTATTTTTATTGATTAATTTCAAATCCTTTGTGATAATTTGAAAAAGGTTGATTGAAAGAGCTAGGTTAATAGTTTGGAAATTGCCACATTTATAGTTGAATGACATGAAAGAAAGACAGCAATTTTTTTTTGGATTGGGACTGTGTACCAAGGCATAGCTCATGTGTCAAATCAAAATCAAGAAAGTTTGCTGGTATTTTGTTGACCTTTATTCTAGTACCATGATACCCCCCCCCCCAACCACCACCAAGAAAATAATAATAATAAAATTGTGTTTTCATTGGTTTAATTAGTTTCAATTTGCCATGTGTATTAACACCACAGATTAATAATAATTAACAATAACTTAGTTAAATTTAACATTATTTAAATATGTAACCACTTTGCCTTTGCTGCATTGCCAAGTAATAAACATGACATAGATCATTTCCCCCACAAAAAAATACAAAATTGATCACCATTATGACATTTGGTATTATCATACCTTTTCTTTATACTGTGTGTTATCATACTTAGCTTTGCTTTTCCTGGAAGAACAAAACTTGCTAAAAAAAGGGAGGAAAACCTCCACCAAACTTCTTGTACTGTATTTTTTGGTTTATTTTTTACGAGTAAGATTACGATGTGGAAAATCAAACCTATCAGATTCCCTGTATTGTGTTTCTTTGCAATGAAGCAAATCTCAGTAGAATGAACCCGAAAACAACCCCTCTGTCTCTCTAATAGATAGAGGTAAGGCCTGCGTACACTCCATCCTCCCTCATACCCCACCTGTGGGATTACGCTGGATATGTTATTGTTGTTCACTTAAAAGGAACTATGAAAAGATTCCAAGTTCATTTACTACATAAATTTGGTGCATCAAAGTTTTTTTTATGACAATGTAGAGATTGAAAATAATAGGCCAACTTAAAAATGACCTAAAATGGTCCTTTTGATGCTTGAAATGGTAGTTGATAGCAATATATGACCAATATCATATTTTCATATGGATTATAAATCTTGTGATGAAGAAACATTAAAGACATTAATCACAAAAATTATGGTGCCAATTTTGATAAATGATTAGACATGCTGTAGCATTCACATAAACTAAGTTTCCCCTAAAAACTTTTCCACCAAACACTTTTTCTTATTTAGAGGTTAAAATAATATTGTTGATGTATATAAGTAGAGAGCTCTTGACAATCAAAATCCTGCACAAAATGGCTTCTTCTAAGTTGATTTACCTTTCAAGTTTTTGCATTTGGCTTGTGATGGCTAATGCACAAGCACCAGCTGCATCACCATCTACACCAATCACGACGCCTCCACCTACTACGACACCTGTTGCAGCAACACCCCCGCCTTCCACTATGCCTGTTGCACCATCACAGCCACCAGTAACTTCAGCACCACCTCCAATAGTACCTCCGCCTAAAGTTGCCCCCGTTTCTGCTCCCGCGACCCCACCACCACAACCTCCACCAATTCCACCTGTCTCAACTCCATCACAACCACCAGTAGTACCACCACCTGCCCCAGTTGCTTCTCCACCAGCAGTCCCGCCACCTCAGATAGCCCCAGCACAAACGCCATCATCACCAGCACCTGTAACACCACCAGTGTCTCCACCTAAGGCGCCACCAGTATCAGCACCGACACCAGTCGCTCCTCCACCTGCTGTAATATCACCAGTAGCAGCACCAGAGTTAGCACCCGCACCAGCACCAGCTCATGGCAAGCACAAAAGAAAGAAGCACAAGCATAAGCACCATCACGCGCCAGCACCTGCACCAACTGTGCCAAGCCCGCCAGCACCACCAACTGTCCAAGATTCTGTGGATGTGACACCAGCGCCATCGCCTACTCTGAATTTGGTAACGTTCCAATCGTTTTTCCCCATCTGGTAACTGTAATTTTTCGAAAATAACGTAGTACATAGACAGGAACAGCTCTAATATGATAAAATCACTTACTCTCTCTCTCTCTTGAATGCAGAATGGAGCAACCTTTTTACTGCAAGGAAGCGCATCTGGAATGTGGATGAATGCTGGTTTGGCGATGACTATTCTTTTGGCCATCATAATCTGAGATTCCCACAGACATGACACGAAAAGCTATATGTTTCATTACCAGAAAGAATTTTTTTGAATTGAGATGGGGACTATTTATGTGTTTAGAGGAAAAATAATGTGCAATATGATTTTCATTGTTGTCATTTCATTGATATTCTTTTCATCCAGACTTATACATTGAATGTAATTGATTTTCTTTCACCTACAAAATTGCATTGTCAATACTATTACTCTCTTGCTAGGGCCTAAAGGTAAGCTTAAGCTTCAATCAATCTTGATCAGCATCTGGATCCATACTAATTTCTTCCTTGAAGTTGTACTCAACCACAAGTCCAAGGTTGTCAACTAATTTGTGATACTGAGAGCAGCCTGAACACTGAAATGAGAATCTTCAGTTGACATATTTCTGTACTAACAAAAATTTTTAAAGGAAACACAGGCAAATAAGACAGCTATGTCACACCATTATTTGACTTAATTACCACATACTCAAAAGATGTTTAATTATAGATTTCAGTTTGGTATTAGAAGTATTCATGCAAACAATATGTCAGATATCTGAATCCAGAACTAGCGTTGTTAAACTCTGATCATACATGTAAAGAAAATCGGTATTAGAATCCCTCATACTACTTACGAAAGTTCCAACAGTCCAAAGGATTGGTTAAACCATTATTGGACAAACGTGCAGGAGCAAAAAAACATAATTATTCATGCATTAAGGTAGGGATATAAGATCCCATATGTCCCCAGCAAATGAATGGCTCAGATATGGTGATCACTACCTGAAAACTTATGTGTTCAGCCAAATGTTTTTAGGAAAAATAGTTCAAATTGAGGATAACAAATGAAAGCACCATATATACAAGTGCTACTAAGAAGATCACCCATTAATACCTTCAACGATTAAATCGTCCATCTAGCGCTTCTACCCTAAAATATCTTGGTGAATACATAATTAAGAGAGAATTATTCGACTTTGCTATCTCGTAAGAAAATTAGTTTTGCTTGCAATTATCAAAAACTTAACAGCATGACTATACGCTCAAATCTAAGTACCTGTATAAACACAGTCCCTCTTTCATATGCTAATCTGTTTATCAGTCTTTGAGAACGAGCACCACAAGCATTACATGTAAATGTTGCTAACAGACTTCTTCTTGGTAATTTCATGTCAAATACTGCTTCCTACAAGAAGGTACCCCCTCATTAAGAATACACAAAGAAAATGTTAAAAGAAACAAAGGAAATCCAAAAAGGGAACTGAACTAGGACAATTGAAAACTAATAACACATCAATACTAATGGTAAGAGGTAAAGAAGAAACAACAAGAAAGAGAAAAGAATATGAATGGAAACAAATTCTGAGATATATCGCTTTATTTGAAAATTTTAGATTTAAAATTTTGGCGATGTGAAGAGAGAAGAAAGAGATGAGGTTCTTTCAGGATAAAGGCCATATATGTTCTGCATCTTTGAGTTCACAAGTTAAATTCTCAAACAGATGGACACAAAATATTTCACCCTCATTACTAGTTGAAATATAGCTAGACTATGTTTAAAAGTTTAGGAAAAATTATCCCTACAATTTAGGAAATGGATATTTAAAAGTTGGTTTTCATATGTCATATATAGAGCACTTGAACATTGCAATGTACACGTTAATTATCTTCAGATCAAATCATTGCAGCCTACTTAAAATGAATGAATTAAACAAATTCCAATTTGAAATTGATTCAAAGAACTTATTCTGATTTTTCTAGAAAAGAAATTCTCATCAAGACAAGGAAACAAAGAAAACTACATAAATTTCACACCAACTTGGTGTGTTTTGATGAATGGAAATAAATAGTTAATGGGGAAGAAAACTTCGTACTGTGATTCAGAGAACTGTGGAAGCTCTATGGGGGTGATAGAGATGTACAAGTACCACAGAAGTGATTAATAAAAAGATTTCTTCTATGATGTAAGAGAGATAAAGAGGGAAATCTGACAGGAAAATGAACTGTCTGAGTTCTTATTATATTTCCATATTCTGTTGCGAGAGCACAAGGGAATTATGGCATAATACTAGAATAAGCAATTCATTATTGTTTATGGCTTCTTTCCTCAGGAGAATGAAGCTAAATGAGATTTTGTAGTCATTCTCTTGGCCCAAAAAAATGATACTTGAGTGGCCAAAGGGCAAGTAGAAATTCCTT
Source organism: Solanum pennellii (assembly GCF_001406875.1). Lineage (NCBI taxonomy): Eukaryota > Viridiplantae > Streptophyta > Magnoliopsida > Solanales > Solanaceae > Solanum > Solanum pennellii. The sequence continues at coordinate 4,736,330 of NC_028641.1, read as the reverse complement.
TTCCACGTAACTGCAAATTAGAACATCTAATTCATTCTTTCGCTAAATAGGGGGTGTAAATGTCACTTCCAATTGAAGTTAAGTTACTCTTTTCGAATCTGAAGTAAACTGAGTCAAGGTGATAACTGAAAACCACCCATCAAGAGTCAATCTTTCCATAGAGATCTAGTAAAGGAGGAAGGGAAAACTTACCTTAAAGAAAACTAGCCAACAGAGAGACAAAACTACTCTTTTGCGAAGTGCATAAGCCAAGGATAGCTTTAACCAGTTGAGATGCAGATGCAAAGATTCAAAACCCATCAAAGTGTTTTTGTATCTAACTAATTGGTGCTCCACTACTAAGGTGTACCTAAGTGTATAGACTCTAGAGGCTCACGGTGGCACCGACTTCCCCTAGCTGGTGGTCAATATATCCGAAATCGTTAGGCAAACGTTCACAATGCATGCAAAGAACGGCAAAAGATTACCTTTGAAGAATCACTTGAAGCAGATGAATTCACAGTGTCTGGTTGTGTTTCAGAACTATCTTCCACTACACAAGAAATAACTGGAAGCCGGAACAAATGTTCTGATGCTCTCCTCTTCCCAAAAATAGTACTTGACCTGTTACATAAAAATATAACATAAACATACTGTTTTAACCAACACAATTCTCATGCACTCCACCTAGTATGAAAAAAACTACTACCCCTCCTTAATCACAATATAGTTGTGGTCAGCTATACATATCCTCATACACACTTAGCTGCAATTGGATCTGTTTCATCCACACGACCCAGCTTAACTAGTTTTTACATAGTACCGCAGCAAGGGGTGGAGCTAGAATATAGGAAACTGATTTGGCAGAACCCAGTAATTTTGGTTCAAACCCAGTATTTGTTCTAAGAAATTTGTTTAATATGTACAAATATTTTGAAATGCAATAACTCAAAAGGACTAAAACCCGAACCCATAAGCTTCAAATACTACTACTGCTACTACTACACTCGGGGTTGGTTATACAAATCATCTATATCCATTCCACCTCATAAGGACCTGTTTCATTCCACTCACAATTTTACTGTGTTCTACATACTACAACCATATCAACTAATATGCCTCAATCTCAAACTAGTTGAAGTCGACTTAGCTATATGAATCCTCTATATCCATTCTACTTCATGTGAACCAGTTTCTTCCACTACTCAACTCTCCATAATAAAGTTCAATTTTTTGGGGATAACTATTTAAGTTAAGATTTTCATACCAAGCAACAAACAAGGGAATCAAAAAAGATAATACACTGCTATCTCAAAGTTGAGATTGACTATATGAATCCTCTATATCCATTCTACTTAATGTGAACCCGTTTCTTCAACTACTCAACTCTTTCTTTCTCTTGATAATCGTGGTGTTCAGGCCAGATTGCGCTCACTCAACTAATTCCAATGTCACCTCCCACCAACGACATGCACCAGGTTACTCTAACTTCCACTACTGAACTCTACATATTAAAGTTCATTTTTTTTTAGATATAACTAGTAAAGTTAAGATTTTTATACCAAACAACAAACTGGTGAAATCAAAAAAATAATAATCCTCTATCTCAAACTACTTGAGGTCAACTATATGAATCCTTTATATCCATTCCACTTAATTCGAACCCATTTCTTCCACTACTCAACTCTTTTTTTTTTTCTTGATAACCATGGGATTTTGCGTACCTCGACTAATTCAACCGGATACCTTCCACTTCCCACCACCAACACATACCAGGTATGTATCACTTTCACTACTCATCAGCTCTACATATTAAAGTTCAGTTTTTTTTAAAAGATAAACCAGTAAAGCTAAGATCTTTACACCAAACAACAAACTGGGGCATCAAAAAAGAACCAAAAAGACAAACCCCATGAAATAAAAGAATGAAATTAGGAAAAAAAACATGATGCATAGAAGCTCACCTTGTAGATTTGATACAGAAACCATATGAATTAGGTCTGAAGGAAGAAGGGAACTGAAGAGAACAAATGGGGACATGGGTTTTGGTGCAACTAACAGATAAAGAACTACAAAAATTAAAATTATGGAAGATTTTGCTGTTTCCTGTTATGGAGATAGCCATTGAAAGAAGAATCAAGAACAGAGAAAAGCTCAATCTGCGGCTTAATTTGAATTATATGTAACTTTATGTATATATATATATATATTTTTTTTTATTCAATTTTTTTTTTCAAGAATTGAGAAAAGGAGTTCAAAAGAAAAAAAATAGATTTTACTTTGATTTTTTCACTTCAGTCTCTTTACAAAATTGAAATATATTTGTTTTTATGTATATGAATTGAAAAGAAAAAACAAACTAATTTCTCCTTGGACACAAAATTATCACTTTTTATGTCTGTTGTGTAACGGTGCGCGATAAGATAATTTTGACGCAGAAATAGAGCGTCATTTTCATTCGCATAAGAAGAATTTATATATTTTACAAGTGTGGATTATTTCCTAGATAGAAATAGAACATATTACACCGGCCAGTCAAAATACCCGAAAAAAAAGGGAATAGAGAACAATTTGACAATTTATCATTTTGTTCAATATGATAACATTTTTTTTTTGTTGCAAATTGGAATAATTCAATCTTGTTCTTCTACTTCATGAAAAGGAAGTGGCACTGTCTTAACAGCTCTAAATTTCCCTGCATTATTTAGATGCTCATTCTCCAACCTGTTATAAAGAATTAAAAACAATGTCCATATTAGAAAAAAAAATACGCGACTTTAACTTATATACACTGAAAATATAATCGAGATATCGAAAATCACCTGTAATAATTCCAATGTCCTCTTCTAATAACTTCAAGGGCTGCTAAAAATAGCCCTGTTACCCTGTAGTCTACAGTTCCAAAATTGTAATGAAGTACTGTTTGTAACCATGCTAGTCTCAACACAAGGTTCAATCCCTACAACAACATACACATTTCAAAAAAAATGACGACTAGTATACGTCTGATCCTCCAAAAGTAGTGCATTTTTTTTGAGGATGTAACACATGTACGACAACATTTTAGGAAAGTCTGAACGTAGTTTTTTTACCATGGAGAAGTAGTAGATAAATTTTCGTCGTAGCATCAATTCATTCCTTAACCAAGGATTCTTGGAATGACATTGAAGCAAGCCCCAATCTTTAACAAAATCCCAGTATAATTGATACACAGTTGCAACACTTGACATGACTATAACTAAACAAAGCCATCCCATATTCTTTTCTTTTTCATATGCAACTTTTGCACCAGCAGCCAACATTGCAGATACATATTTTCCTAAGTTGATTAGGTGGCTTTTGTGTCCTTCATCGAACCATCTTCGTGCACACTGCAAATATATCGTATTCGTTTCAGTTTTTTCTATGCAAATCAGTTCAAAAGTTCAAATCTTGAAAAAGGGAAGTTGTTAAAAAACCTGCATAGCTCTCCAGTAATATGGCAAGAATGAAACTGCATAAGCAAGGTCTCTATAATATTTTGTCCTCATACAATATCCATAATCTTGATTTTTGTAACTTCCTGTTATGTAATAGCATGCTACATATTCAAGGTTTCGTAGCATTGGAACCTGTTTAGGTAACGGAAAAATAACATCAGAAAATGTTCGATATGTTAATAGTACTTAAAGAATGATACTTAAACAGACATTCAAACTTGGCCTCAGCTGACAAGTAAACACTCTAACTTTGAGTATGCATATCTAGACATGCACCTCGACTCGTCTACACTGTGTCACATGAACAAAATGATCATCTAGACATCTCCAAAATTTACGTGTTGGAGTGCTTACTTGTAAGTTGAGGTCAAATTTGAGCGTTCGTGGATGTATTTATGCCTATTTAATGTAGTGATGTTTCTTGCTAACCTGGCTACAAAGTTGATCAGCCATGAAGAAGTCTAACATGACAACCTTATACAAAGGTGAAAACATGATGTTCCTTATAACACGAATGAATCGATAACGGCTAGATTTGTATATGATGTTGAATGGGCACACCAGCAGCAAAATAAAGACCTGTGAAAAACAATTGTGATTATACTTAACACATATATTGAGCCAAAATAGGCGGAAAAAATCAATTTTTTTGGTTAATAGTAAGAAAATTACCAATAATAGGAGGGCAGGAATTGCTTGAATTTGATTATAGGAATACCCTTTAGCTACAAGTGTTAGATGAAGAAACAGGACTCCGATAACAGCAGTCATCGATGTAGTACATATAAGGAACACATCTCTATACTTGAGTTCCTTAGTTTGAGCTAGCTCAAAGATGAAGCTATAGTTTACACGAGTCTTTCGCCACATAAATATGTTGCATCCATACAGAAAGAAGTGCAAGAACATTAAGCTGAACATGCTGCATCATCAACAGTGTAGTTTCCATTAGATGTTTTGAAGAAATTCCAAAGACTTTACGAGTAAAATAACATTTGAATAGTTTGAAACATAATCGAACGCTTGCCTGAGAACAGGATAGACAGTTTCCATGTAGATTGTATCAGATTTAGGTCTATACAGTCCTGTTATATGAGCCATGATCACATATCCAACTAAAAGTGCTATGAAACATCCTCCAAATAAACCTGTTTTCGAAAGCCAATATCAGTCACTGTTCAGTAGTTCAAATTAGATCAACATCATCTTGTTAATGTGAAAATATATCTAATATCAAATCTTGTTCCATGTGTTACAAGTTTCATTTTGGCCTATGTTGCTCGGACTCTCCAAACATGTTGTCACACCAGTGTTAGATCCTCCAAAAATGTGTAATTGGAAGATTCGTCACACACCTTCAAACATTTTTGAAGAGTCTGAGCAACATAGATTTTCGTGACACAAAAGGTACAACAAACCTTTGAAAAAAGCTAAACACTATTGTCTTTTGAACACTTAGAAAGTTCTTTAAAAGTTTGAACATAATATTGGTCAATTACATGATAATGACCTAAAATGAGGATTTCATTGTCCTCCACTGCTGAAAAATAAGTGGACCCTTAAGTCTACTTTTGCATCACATGGCCCTTTTTTATGTTGATAGACTCTTTGTTTTTATTTGGCTATCCAATAAAAGAAGTGGTAACTTTAAAAAAAAAAAAAAAAGCCACTCATGTTATATTATATCTTGGATGTTTCCTTCTAGTTCCTTTCCATCCGTGTCGGATACAGAATTTTCGTTAAGGGGTTGATCATTTACGATATATGAATATACAATATGATTTTTCAACGAAACTCACCGATGAAAAATGTAACAGCATGAGATTCTTTTTTCTGAGTTGGCTTTAAGTACTTCATAGCCTTTTTTTTATCATCTTCAGCAAAGTGTTTGATGAAAATCTCCTCAACATCATCAGCCAACTTCAAAGCCTATGTAACAAAAAAATGTATGATGAGTGAGACAACAATATCTTATCAAATACTATAAAGCTATTACTTTTGTAGAATTTCTCCTCTTTAATATATGACCACTTAGTACTGTCTAAGAATAATCTTATGATGGGATATCTATTTGGAATTTAGTACCAAACAACACTTGACACAAACAATGTCATGTTGCTACATTTTTCATGTTAAAAATGTTTCATTTACCTTGTCTGAACTGTTGAAGTAAGAGCTCTCCACAACTCTTAGATAAATAGGAAGGACTTGTTTGTTTGTAACCTATGTAAAAAAGGAAAAAAGTTAACTTAAGATATAGTAGAAGTTTAAGTGTGGAGAGCTAAACACTTACTTTGTCAAATTTCTTCAAGATCTTTACAAAAGCAAGCATGTTTAAGTTCCTATAAAGATTTCAACATGTTAAATTGTTAAGTTAAAAGAATTCTAATTGTTAATCGAACGAGTAGTTACTTGAGTAACATACCGATAAGTTTTGAGGTATCCTAGTCCCTTGTAGAGCTCAATGAAGGCTCCTCTAATCATCTTCTCGGCGTGTTTTAACTTTGTTCTATTGATGTGCAACTTTTTTCGTCCATTAGGACCACATTTGTTGGAGGATTGATTGATCATATCATCCCTAAGCAAGTAAGTTATAGCTGAGAATGTTCGTGTTGGATTCGTTAGAGGAATGTGAATCTTTAAGCTTTTTCCCTGGGAATTTATCACGCGTTCAGATGAACTCTTCGATTTATTGTCTTCTGTATTGATGTTAGTTGGATTGCCTAGCTCACTTGATCTTGGAGAGTCTAGTATCACTTGATCTATTGAGTTCTCAATGTCCTGTTCTTGTTCTGTTCTGTCTTTGTTAGACTCTTCATCTGTTGCCAAAGAAAAAAAAATTCATTAGTATTGGTTAAGGTAAGTCCTGACGAGAGGGAGTTGCTCGGATAGTAAGCACCCCTCACTTCCAACCCGAAGGTTGCGAGTTTGAGTCACCAAGGGAGCAAAAGGGGCCCTAGCCCCCTGTACTTCTCCCGAGGATTTTATGTTATTAATGAAAAGTTGATAGACACTCTGTCTAGTGGTATAAATTCGCTTAAAAAGATTTTGCTTCAACTTGGAGGAATAGTATATATATCATGAAATTGATTTCTAGATTCCTATGTCCTCTCTATATAAAATCAATCAATCATATAACAAACTTAGAAAGTATGAATAAATGCTAAGAATATTAGAATGCAAAGTAAAAAAATCTCAAGAAAAAGTATTTACTCCCTATGTTCAATTATGAAGATGTAAACAAACGAGGATTGTGATGAGATAAATAATGTCCCACCATCCTTAACCAGAAGTATCAGTTTCGAGTCCTGAGTGATTAGTCTACGCTCCAATGTGAGTTCCAAACCAAAAAAGATGTTGTTCAGACCCTCAGAAAATGTTGTCAACACCAGTGTCGGATGTCTATAACATGCATGGTTTTGGAAGGATCCGACACACATGCAATTGTATTTTTGAAGAGTCGGACATAAACAAAAAACACGAAACAGAGTGAAAACAGGGGTAGCTCTGTTACCACAAGAAATGGTGGCTGAGATTAACTCATCCTCTTTGATATTTTGGCCTGAAGAAGTTCCTTTATCATATTGCTGTTTGATCAATGCATCTTTAAGCTCAACAAGAATCTCCATTTGCTTCTTCAAACACTCCCCTCTTTCGAAAAATTCCTTCTCCTTTGTTCGAAAAAACTGATTCACTTTGTTTAGTTGAAAGTCTAAAAGCGCGAAAAACTCAGCAGCGGATTCAGTATCAGCAAATTGCTCCAACAACTCGGTTTCATACATATCTCCTTTACTCAACGTTTGTCCAATCTTCGTATGAACCTAAAATCGATCAAAAAATCCACGTTAAAAAACAAGTTAACAAATTAGGAAATAGAACAAAAAATAGCATAAAGGGTGATCAAGTATACTTGAATGATCCCATGTTCGCGACGTTGAGGTCCAAACATAGGTAATTTTCTAAGAGAGGTATAAATGTTACGCGTAAAAGAACTCTCTTTATTCGCGTTATTCACATTGTTGTTAAGAAGATGAATTTTCTTGAGGTCTTTCTTCAATTGCCAATAATCAACAAAAGCTTCTTTCCATTCAGGAATTAATTGTCCTTCAAATTGTTTAGAAAATTTCACCATTTTTTTTTTGAGTAACAAAAGTGCAATGAAAATGGCAAAAAATGCAAGTGAAGTGTGTTTGGAATGAAGGAAAATATTGAAATATTTAAGGAGAGGGAAAAAGGAATTTAATTATTATTATTTTTGAATGGTACAAGATTCTAAACAGCACAATTCAAATAATATCCAATGGTTATACTATGCTCATTCCACTTGTGATAATACATTTTATATTAGTGATTTTACATTTTATTAATATAAAATGTAAAAACAAACATGGTACTAACTTTACTTCCCTTTATTTATTTCTTGTACTTTAGTAAAATTTCAGTTATGTTTTTTTTTTTTTAACAACTTTTCATAACGTTTAAAGTACATCACGTAATACACACTTAATTTGTCACGAAGAAATCAAGTGACTGTTATCGGATGTGGTGTGATGGATGTGATCTCGTCACTCTTAACTGGAGGTCTCAACTTGATTCGACTTTCCTAATAATAAATTATGTTTCATATAGTTATCATATCAGTGAATTTCGAATATCAGATGGTTAGACAAAAAGAAATCCAATAAGTGGTAAACAAAATTTAAATTACAATTTTTTTTAATTCAAAAGTTTGCCGTTAGTTACTTATCCTTAACTAGAGTCTCGTGTTCAAGTTCACCTGGATATGGAGTCGTCTTTGTTAGAGAGCATTTTAACCCTTAATGTGGGATTTTACGGTGCGAATTCGAATATAATATGACTCTAATATAGATACTGAACACCGGTGAAAAACATAAAGTTTATTTTAATTAATTGAATTTCTTATTGAAAATGTTGTTTACTGGCCAAAATAAAATTAGCATAAACACATAGCTTAACTCTAATTAGACTAGACTGATTTCCACTTACATTCAAGATGATTAAAAAGATTACTACTTTATTTTTTAGTAATGTTACCCTCTTTTCTCTACTTTCACTAACAAAAAAAATATAAGATTTTGTTGTGTTGTATTAAAAGTTAGTGTTGGCATTCAATGTTTAGAACTTTTTAGGCCATTTTTCCAAATAATTGCTAATCAATCTTTTTTTTTTGACATCCTCTTTATTGACCCTCTAATAATGGACCATCCAAGTTTATTACCTGAGTTCGGAGTCTAAAGAGCATAAAATATTAATAAAAATTTTAAAATGACATATAAAATTTTATATTAATCAAAATGATAAAATTGCTAAAACAACAGCGATTTTCTTCACCGAAAAAAGCAAAATCGCTGCTACTGCAGCGATTTTGCAAAATGTGATATTGTTTTTTAAAAAATTAAAATCACTGCCTAGGCAGCGATTTTCATTTTTTTAAAAAAAATTCATTTTTTTTAAAAAGAAAATTTCTTTTAACAAGAAAAATGCTGCCTTTTGTTTAAAAAAATCACATATTGCAGCGATTTTGCCGTTTTAGTTAATATAAAATTTTATATACCATTTTGAAATATTTGTTAATATTTTATACCTTTAGGCTCCGAGCTCTTTATCTTTACCAATGTTGGTTTCATTTGATGCAATTTGGACTAACACATCCCATATTGATACAACAATAATATATTCGATGTGTTTCATAAATAATCTCTAAAAAAAATATAAAATTTTATTTACTTGTATATTATGAAGATGAAAAGATTATTTTTCGATAAATTTTCAGTCTAGATAAAAGATAGTAGTGAAGAAGTTAAAGCTGAAAATAATGTTGAAGGTAAAGGAGACAACGAATTATGATCATTAATATTATTGATGATCATCATTGATAATCAATTTCTTATTTTTTTGCAATATTATTCGTAGCTTAATTATATAATATTTTTTGATAATTTATAGTTAATCAATTTCTAAATAAAATTAAGGATGAATTGTTTATTTAGCTATAAAATTTGTCTTGTGCTTTTTTTTGTTTTGAAAAATAAAAAAATTACACCACATATGTATTTAAGACTTTGTATTGCTAGTTATAAACAAAATCTTTAATATTCCCTCCGTTTTAAAAAGGATGACCTAGTTTGACTTAGAATGGAGTTTTAAAAAAAAGACTTTTTAATCTTGTGTATCTAAATTAAAGTTAAAGTTAATGTGTTGTTACTTGAAACGGAGTTTAAGAAAAAAAAGAAGATTTTTTAATCTTGTGATTCTAAATTAAAATTAAAGTTAACTTGTTGTTAAAAAAAAGAAAGGGATCATTCTTTTTTAAACAAACTAAATAAAGAACAGGGACATTCTTTTTGAAACTGAGGCGAGGCAGTATTATTGAAAATAACAATTTAATTACAATGTACAAGTTTTTTTTTTTTTGCTTAAGATATTAGGATTATTTATATTTTTAAAAAATGGTAATTATCGGAGCAAAAATAGGAACGGCTTCTCTCTCTATCTCTCTCTTTTTAAATAACTATATAATTAATATAACTAGGGAAAATGGTCTGATATACCCCTCAACTTTGTCATTTAGAGCTGATATACCCCTTGTTATGAAAGTGGCTCATATATACCCCTACTTGTAAACAAATGACTCACATATACCCTTTTCCACTAACGGAAATGAAAAAAAAATTTAATCTAAATTTTTATTTTTTTTTCTAAAAAATATAATCCCATATGAGTAAATTTAATCGTCGTCAAACATATTTTTTTTGACTTTTTTTGTTTCAATAACTAATTTATAATTATTATTTTGATAATCAAATTTATTTATGTTTCACTAATATTCTTGTAAAACTTATTGTAGATGACCAAATTTTTCTTCGAATACGAAATTAAATTACAATACACACAAAAAAATAGTTTAATTTTTTATTCTTTAAACTAAGGAATGACAGAAAAAAACAAAATAAGAATAAGAAATTCAAATAATTATAATAAAAGAAGTCAAAAAATAATTTATGTATGAAAAAAATTAAAATATACCTTGAACTTTGATAGAAAAATCATATATACCCCTAAATAATTTTTAAAAAATAATTAGAAGTAATAAATATAAATTTAAAACTAATTTTTTAACTTCCGTTAAATGAAGGGTATATGTGAGCCGTTTGTGTAACGGCAGGGGTATATGAGCCACTTTTATAACGAGGGGTATATCAGCTCCAAATGACAAAGTTGAGGGGTATATCAGACCCTTTTCTCATATAACTATTTAACTACATTTTTGAAAATTAGGAAAAATATTTTTTCAATATTTTCTTTTTTAAAAAAAGAATCCCCTAAATCTCTCCACTTTCGTCTCCAAAAGTTCTTTTATCTATTTATGTTTTTAATGCATTTTTGTCATTTATCTTGAAATGAAGTTTTTTATAAATATATTTTTCTCATAAGCTTTTTTTAGGTTGTATTTCTTGGTTTAATTCTAAAGTCATATTTGTTTTTCTTTAAATTGCGTTAATTTGTGTTTTGTTAGTTTTTCTTATATAAATAATAAAGTAATAAAACCATCAAAAGATAAAGTTTTGGTTGAGAAAAAGACACTCTTAAATTTTTTTATAATAGTCTTATATTATATTAATATTAAAATAAAGGGTTAGCCTTGCTCTCTATGATTATTTTATAAATTTTTGCAATCAACTTATATTTAACAGCTTTAATCAAGCATATAATAAGTTATATAATTAATTACAAGGACACATGTTGATATTTAAGAATAAAATATTGATGGACACAATTATGCATGAGAATCAAATTAAACAACCATTATGCTGGAACTTTTACTATTACATGCTCCTTCAATTTATTTTTACTTGTTCAATTTTAAAAAATTAAGATATTTATAATTTATTTTTCGATATCTATTTTATCTTCATTGTTAATAATTCGTTTTCGAATTTTAGATGATTTATAGTAATTGAAAATAATATAATATAATTATTGTTTTATTTATTGATTTTTAAAAAAGTGTGATAAATCAAACATGAACAATAACAAGTTTTTAAAAAATAATTACATTGTATGTACCTTTACTTGATCATCATTATAATAAAAAAAAATTATAAGTTATGGAGATCAAACATAGATAAAATACGCGTTAGGTGATTAATTTCTTTCCATTTAAGTTTTAATGGAGAAAATTTTGATCGAAGGTATATATATATATGTAGCATATATCTATAAAATAGTCAAAGTACATAAAAGCTTATTCAAATTTTACGATTATAGAAAATTGTAAATGGAAAACCATCAAAGACAAAAGTCGTATTTGAATAAAGAAAAATATTATTATTCAAGTTATTCATGATCAATTAGCTAAATTAATTGAAAACGTTTCTCATTCGTATTAATTTCTTTTCCATTTATAAAAGATTTATTTGTGTGGACGGAAAGTAGTACATTTTACTAAAATAATTGGCATAAATATAAACTGATTCGAATATCATGATTATTAAAAAATATATAAAAGATTATTGGAAAAAAAAAGTAGTGGCATTATATATATATCACATGCCACGAAATTCCCACCAAATTGTCAGCATGATATAATATGCCTATCTACTAGCTAAGTTACAACAAAAGAAAAATATTCCAAGATTCGTAGCTTGATGTTGTCTTAACGTTTGAACATAAAAAATGTGAAATTTAAAAAAAAAAAAGTATCTGGACATAGTTGTAACTTGGTAAAAAAATGAAAATAATTTCAAAATTTTTAAATTAAAATTTTTAAAATTATAACGAAATAAAAATTATTCATGGTCAAATAGACGATCGTATCGATGTGGAAAATTGAGAGCTCCATCTCTCAGGTGGGATGACTGAAAGATACGTTCTTGTTTATATTCCAATATATTTGCCCCACATATATGTAGTGACAGATGTATTAGTACGGATGGAGGGTAATTACACGTGGCATTTACGTCGTTTTATTCACATGTGTCACTAGCTTATGTGGTAACGTAGAATTTGTTTCTTCTGCCTCGATTTACATGACATTTTAGATATGATTATAAATCATGTAATGTTTCATGATTGATTAGCTTATATATATGGAGTATAAGTTTTATCGATCCTCCCCGGCCTCTTCTCTTGAGCCTATCTTTCCTAAAAGTCTTGATTGGTATCGTCTTATTAAAGTGTTGAGTTTGAGATATATATATACAACGTCGGGTCATTTATGTCTGCTTTACTTGGGATTTTACAGATATAGGGCAATGAATTAGTGGTCTGTTTATAACGACTTGAATTAGTCATTCCTTGTAAACTAGTTTTTGAAGTTAAGTAATTAGGCTTGTGTGGTCGTTCTTTTATATGGTATTAGAGTCAAGTCCGTCCCTATTATTTGGACTTTCGATCCATGCTCCACTTTGGCCCTAGACGTGAAGAAGGACTATCAGAGTGGGTTGAAGTCCCACAATAATTAAGGAATGGGTCGATGATCTACTTAATTATGTACTAATTTGAATAATTCTTTCTTTTGATTTTGATTAAAATTTTAAAATGAGTTAAGCTCAAATGTCATGTTAAATTATCATATCGACCACTAAAGATATCGTGGGATCGATAAGATCTCTCTGTCCTAACCCAAATGTGAACTAATTGGATAATCAACTTCAAGTACTAGATGACAATTAAAAAATATATTTAAAAAAGTTATCATGTTTAAATCAGAGAATTAGTGCTGAAGAATAAGTACTATTCGAAAATACGTAGAAAATAATGGAATATCCCATTGGATGACAAGAGAGGAATATGGTTTTATGTATATTTAATATTTAGTGTTACACTAGATAAAATCTGAGAAAAAAAACAAAAATAATTGAGTTTACATTATTAGCTACGGAGAATAAGCTTCATTATCGTCAAAAAATATCTAGCAGATAACACATTTTTTCTTAAAACAATCATACACAATGTAAAGTAAAATCTAATCGGACAAGTGAATTTTAAATATCAGATATATATACACGACATCAAATCGAGTCATTTTCGTGATCTCTTTAGAGTTTAATTTGAGGTTGATATGTATACAAACATACAATATTGAACCAATACATAGTCAAGTTGTTGTTACAACTAGCAAGGGAACAAGTACTTAATTTGTTCCTTACTATAAGTGAAGAATAACTATTTCAATAAGTAGATATTATAACGTATAGAATAATATATATACTATTATTGGATGATTGAGCAGGAATAATATACTTCACGATTTGTATTATGTCGAGAATATCACTAACTAATAAAAAACGTATTCTCTTTAATCGCTTAAGCTAAGCTTTTTTAGATGAGAGTATACTTTATAATAGTTAGTAGTGATATTTTTAACTTCATGATTTGTATTATGTCGAGAATATCACTGACTAATAAAAAACGTATCGTCTTTAATCGCTTAAGCTAAGTTTTTTTAGATGAAAGTATACTTTATAATAGTTAGTAGTGATATTTTTAATATAGTATAATTTAAAAAGAAAAAAATTAATAGCTAAAATTTAATTTTATACAATATTTCATATTTACATTATAGTCTTGACTAAATCATACTTACATTGTGGAATATTGTATCTTGTAGGATTGGACTCGAATGGGAAAATAACTTTACTTTAATATATATTAAAATATACAAAAAAAAAACTTTTAAAAACACAAGTATTTTAGGCCAAACTTGATATTCGTGAAAATCTTTTATACATCATTTCATTCATGAAATTAACTATATGTTACTAAATTAATTAAGCTTATAGAAGATTATAATTATTTCACCAAGTATAAATTTAGACAAATAAATTAAAACAGAAAAAACATTTTAGCCCCTGAACTGAAACCTTAAGGGATATGAATTTAAAATAGGTGGGCTCTAATATGAATATCAAATACCGAAAATAAAAATAGATTATAACAACAATCTAGGACACAAAATTAAACATATGAAAGAATTAATAAACAACTTTTCCTTTTCTACTTATAATATATATATATCCATTTTAACACATCAATAATATGCTTACACTTATTCTCTCCAATTTTCAATGATGTGATTTAATTTAATTTCCTTCTAGTTATCCTCAAGATATATATATTGTGACAAAATTTTCACATCCATTTATCATATGATCGATTTCACTTTTAACTTCGAAAAACTATATGCACCAATTATTAAAATGGCCTCAAGATTTAACCCATCAAAATCATGCCCAAAAAAACTAACATCATTATTTATAACATTTAATCGTGTTGAGGATATATTTAAGTAAATAAGCATATGTTCTGTCTAACTAATTGTTAATTTTTTTTAATAAGAATCATTTGTGATACGCTTTAACAAAATCGAGAAGGATAAAAGGACGAATTCATTATTTAACGAGTCTCGAATCTTACACCTTTTAACCCTCAGAAATTTCTCTATTGTCAATAAAATACTATTCTAAGTGAAGGGTTTATAATGAAGGAACAATTAGTTTGGTGAAAGGACATCATCACTTGCAAAGTTAGGGGAAAAAATAGACGTAGAATAGGAGAAAAATAAAATAAATAGGCACGATGCTATATTGTCGTAGAGTTTATTTGGTTCGCGGATTAAATTAAAATGGAATTATAGTTTTGAGATTACAATCTCGATATCAATTTATTTCAATTGGCAGATGAGATAAAATAAGATGAGATATCTCGTAATTAAATCTGAGATAAATTCATATTGCATTTGTTTGAGGGTATAAATTTATATCATTAATCAAATGTCGTATAATTTTATCTCAAATTTAATTTTGCTTTATCTCACTTCAACACATGTGAAACAAACTCGATTCCAATTAAACACTAGTATATATTATTCATTCACTGAATACAACTTACAATGTAGAATATTAATCGAAAAAGAAGTAATCATAAAGGGATGAGATACATGACCATAGAATGGAGATGAGAGGATCGGAAAGCCTAAACTTTGATATAATATTTTCATAACCGTTCTTCTAACTCCTACTACTTTTTAATAAATGATAATTAGATCTGGATCCCAAATACAAGTAATAGCCCATAGGCCCTTACGGAGTCAGCTTGGTTCATAATATGCACTAAAATATTATAACAGAAAGAGATTATCAGAAACTTTTAAAAAATAAAAATACTAAATTTAACGTGAAAACCCTTCAAATAGCTCCAATATAACAATAATAATAGGATTAATAAAAGTTCTTCAAAAATGGTTACACAATAAATGTCAAACATGGAGAAATAATAACTACACGAATAAAAATTAATTGAGAAATCAATTAAATTGAATAAAAAAAAATGAAATATCTCGTGATTAAGTCTGAAATAAAATTTATACTATATTTAATTGACGATAGAAATTTATCAATCATCAATTTAATACGAATATAAATATTATTTCAAACTTATATTATTATACCTAACATTATTCTGCGTATCGTTAAAAAGTTTAAGCCAATGACAGACTAGTAGAATAATGGACATGAGTTGGATTGCATTTCTAAATTTGGTGTTTATTGCTAGGCCCTCTTACGTACGTTTTCTATATATCTTGTCAAATAATTACCACGCATGTAAATTGTAATCATTGCATCTCTCAATAGATAATTTGTTTATATATAAAACTTAAAAGCCATATTTATTTGTTTCGTTTTAATATCTTCTCTGTAATTCTATAACGTTTTATTTAGAAATAGATTCAGAATTTTCAAGTTGTGAATTCATATTATAATTGCTATTGAATTGTCATGATTCATAAAGTCGCATCAGATCCACCATTGATTTCATCAATATCGTCAACTCCTCAAGTTCATATAGCAAAAGCTATTAAATTGTCATGATTCATGAAATCGCATCAGATCCATCATTGATTTTATCAGTATTGTCAACTCCTTAAGTTCATATAGCAACAGCGATTAAATTGTAATGATTCATGAAATTTTGTAAATTTTGTTTATAATATTTAAAGAGTGTATATTTCTGTATATATATAATTTAAATTATAAGTGTTTTGACTCTCGTATTTTGAACTTATTCAGACAATTAATTGGAAAAGATAAAGTAATTTTAAACAAGTTAGGATATTAGAATGATAAGTAAATTTGTCTTTTAAGCTATATTCCACCCTTATATATGTATACAGTAAAGAGAGTTAATTTTAATTTTGTGCACTAAAATATTTTTAGAAAAAGAAAAAAAAAGGATGACAGTGGTACCTTTAGTGAAAGTTTCAATTTGTTATTGACCGTCTTTTTGAGTTAATTACTTTGTGAAATAAAAAATTACTTTTACATGATATATATATATTATGTGGAATCCATTTAGGTCAAAAATTAAAGAAACATTATAAATTGTCTTTTAATTTAGTGCAACTCCAGCCCATTCGATTTGCCCGTTTGTGTTCGAAATTGTCACAAACGGGTAAGTAATATCTTTCCGAATCGAATTTTCGGAAAAAGCAGAAGTACGGGTGTCAAATGAGCAGGTTGGGTTGAAATTGAAAATATTATAATGGGTTAAATAGAAATCGGGTTGGATTTTGACCCGTCCAAGTTTACTTTGGGCTTAAATGTGTTGCGCTCAAATGGGTTAAAAAACGAGTTGGGTCTTGAACCGTCCAATTTGACCCGATTAATTTCAATAATTTAACATATTGAGAAGTAACTTTTACAATCACAATTTGAATTTCCACTCAATAATTTTTTATTAAAAAAATAACAAATTGATAGATAAATCCCAAAAGATGTTAAATAGATAATAACTCATACATTTAATATAAGAAAATACCTTAATAAAAAAAAATTAAACGGGTTGAAATTGAAGATTGAATTGGACTTTATTGAGAATTTTTGGGTTAAGCTTGAATGAATTGAGATTGTGCTACATATGTTTAGCAAAATTTCTTATGTTAAAAAATTTCCTTCAAAATTTCTTATGTTAAATTTGAAACGGAAAAGGGTCTAAAATATCCTTGAAGTATTGAAAATGATACAAAATTACCCTTCATCCACCTATTAGCTTCAAAATGCTCTTCTCATCCACCTATTTGCTCCAAAATACGTTTGTCATCCACCTTTTGGTTCAAAATTGACCACTTATTTAATTGTTTTAAAATTAAACTCTTTAAACATTTTTTAAAATACTTGGCGTTCAACTATTGGTTATAATTTAATTTATTAATATAATTTATAAAACATCCCACTACCTACTCATTGCTAACTAAACCCCACCCAATTAATAATCCAAATATAATATCAAAATCGCCATAAAGACTACTAAAACACGATGAAATTATAGATTCATGAAAATGACATCCAAAATTATTCGAGTCCGAATTTAAGCCCCAATTAAATTTAGGTTGAGTCACTTATTTAGGAGGAGACTTTCAATAGGATTCTCTTTCAAGATTTAATTAAAAACTTATGATTAAAGGTAAAGAAGTAATACATCCCGAATTAATTCATGCATTTTTTTTAAAATACAATTTTATAAATATTTATGATTTGTTTTAAAACCTTTAATATATTATTTTGAAAAAAAAAGTTACCTATGAAGTAAGATCATATATTTGAGACGTAAAAATAATTAAGACGAACATAGTCAGACTTTAAGTTTATCGGTAATTTTTATTTAAACACTTGAATGTATGATAATTTACTACTATAGATATATTCACCTCAAATTTTTAAAAACACTCAATCTGTAGTAGCTTTTCTGTTGTTGCATTAATAATGTGACGAATTTTTTAATTTGGATGGGTTTAATTAGTAATGAGTGGGTAGTGAATTTATTTATAAATTATACTAATAAGTTAAATTATAACAAATAGTTGAGCGTCATGTATTTAAAAAAATATTTAAATAGTTTAAATATAAAACCGTTAAATAAGTGGTCAATTTTGAACCCAAAGGTAGATGACAAGAGTATTTAGACCCAATAAATAGGTGGAAAAGATATTTTGGAGCCAATAGGTGGATGAAAGATAATTTATACCGAACTTGAATTTATTTTCTCATATGTAGCACTATGCAAAATGTGAGAAAATGACAAAAATAATTCCTTATGTTTGACGATAAGTTCTCCCACACCAAGGGCTACGTGATGTGTTTTTTTTTTTTAAAAAAAAATAAATAAATTATATTCTTCAAAAATTCACAAATATATAATGTATTATTTAAGCTTCAAAGTAACCAAATTCTTTAAGCATATGATTCTTGGATTGTGATTACATGCCATTCATATTATATCAATAAAGAGAATATCCCTAATTATATTTCCCTCGACTTAAAAGTAAAATTTTTTTTCTCTTTTTTAAAATTAAATGGATATATATGGATAAATGATTCATTTATAGCATATGCTTTTTTCATTAATGTACTTCCATGACAACTTTAAACTTTTTTTTTTAGTAGCATAATTTATGGCTACCATGTATTTTATTTTTTTAAGTATATGCTTTTATCTTTGCATAATTTTGGTATGCCTACCCCATAATTTAGAATGAACATGGGAGGTTATGGATTAGAATATTTAGATTCTTGAACACACATGTATTTAAGAACAATAATCTTTGATAATTTTAGTGCCTAGCCAGCTGCATGTCTGCATGAATAAAAACACAATGGTGCGATATATCGATAATCTTTTAAATTTATTATTTAATTTTATTTAGAAATTCGAACTGTAATTTTTTACAATTTAGCACATGTTTGCATGTCATGTTATATTATGTAGACAAGTTAATCATATAAAATATATAAATTCTTTTTATTATTATAGACTTCATTCTCAATTGTAGGGAAGAATTTTCAAAATCTAAACTGAAAGTGTCTAATATAGAAAAATTTATCAAGTCTCTAAATAAAAATTATGAGCTAATTTTTTTAAAAAAGTCAATGTATATTAATTCTATATTTGTATTATAGTATATAAAGATTTTTTGGGTACTATCAATATATGTATTTTAAAATAATACAGCAAGGCAAGTTATTTTTTCTGTCTTATTTGATGTGTCTATGTAAATAACAATGTATAATTAAATAATAGTAAAAGTTTTAAATTAGAGGTGTAAAATAATATATCAAAATCTCTTTTAAATTTTATCATAGAAAGACTTCACATGTCACATGTCATATTATACAATTAAGAAATTTATTAAAATTTATATTGTTTTTGAAACATACTAAATAAAAATAAAATGTGTAAATGAATTTTTATTTTTTTTTTATAATTGACCTTATCATTATGTAGATATTTTTTTAAATACATACTTAGACCCTACGAAATTAATATGTGACACCATAAATGAATTACTATTTACTAGTGTCCGATAATTTGGAATAATATAATGCTGTAATGTCGAAGGATATTTCATCTTATTGTAGTACTATATACATACAATATTTATTTAATTTTATTTTAATTTTATTTATGTCATAAAATTCTGATTCTTGAAATGCATCAATTAAGAATCATAATCTTTTGGAAGTGTATGGATGAGGAAAAAGAACATATTATTCTCTATAATATTTGTGATATTGGCTTCATTGCCATTTGTCTTCATCTTTTTTGTCTTACAATATAATCTTTTTTTTTTCCAAAGGGAAATAAGGGTGTGTTTGGCATGAAAGGGAAATATTTCTTTAAAATATAAATGATTTTTTGTTACTTATTTAGTATATTATTTAAAAAATATTTATATATAACTATTCCAGGGACGAGGTGAGAGTGTCGGAAGAGAGTTTGATTAAAAGAATAACTTTGATTCAGACTCGTTTATCTTGAAAATTCATTAGATATATACCATTATTTAATTTAGAACTCAATTGCTTAAAAGAACTATCTAATTTTGAATTCGTAAGTTTCAGATTTTAACTATGCCTATGAAATTGAATGTGTCGGAGACTATAGAGTGAGAAGAAGACAATTAGTATCAACTATCACACTCCGAACTAAAAAGTTATATTTTTCAAAAAAATTAACCAGTTAAATATGACAAAATAAAAAATATTTTCCTTCGATAACAAACATAGCTTTAAATCTTTTATTTTTCTTGTCATTTTTTTTTTCTTAAACGGAAAATAAAGGATGCAGTATTTATAGTCGAAATTAGCAAATATTAATGTCACAATTATGCTTTTTTTATTACTTGTATTTGAAGGTTAGTAGCAAAAAAATGGATCTTCTTTTATACCCATCTACAATTAGCCAGGAATATTTTGGGTTTAGCTAGTGAGTTTAAACTATACTTTATAACTCCACTACAATAAATTAGGCCAATGACAATAATTCTAGAATTGTTCATCCATGAATCTAATCCAATTACTTTTCATAAAATAAATTCCACCTCATTTTTGGAATCTTATTTTTCATCATCCTATCAATAAAATTAGGTTTTGGGCCTAAATTAAGGTTAATCAATATGAAATCTTTTTTCATTTTTCAGTATCTGTATCTCACCTTTCAGTACGTATCGTACATTCATAGCGTAAATAATTATTTAACTTAGGAGCTCAATATCGAGTGAGATAACACTGCTTTAATATCATGTATAATTAAATCTTGAAATTTAACTCATGTAAAAACTAATTTGAAGAGAACAGAATTGCTGAATATTTAAAATATCACCCCATTTTATTAACGTAACCATTGATGTGGAATTTTTTTTTTAATTCTTTATTAATAGCAAATTGAAAAGACATCAAATTTTTAAATATAAACAAGATGCCTCCATATTTTTGGTGGTCTTTTACTAACTTTGAAGAACTCTTTGTCCATGAATCTAATTCACAAACAAAAAATGCTTTCTAGAATCCTTCTTTTTATGTGTCGATATGGATGACTGTTAAATACAGATCGAAAATTAAGGATCAGAATCGATAAACATATTTTTAATATTTCTATAAAGCACCCTCTTTATGTTTCTCTCTTATTTTGATATGAAATTTTCTAAAATATTGTGTATACCTCATTTTCAAAATTTTGACGATAGTTCTTCTTATCTGTCCTCATCGACCCACCCTCTTTATCACACACACTCTTTTTTAATATATACTTTGTGCATAATGAGCCGCAATGTATACATAATCTTGATCGAGGATTTTATCCTTTAATTTATCCGGATATTCCTTATTTAAATCAATTGTTGTCTCTTTTTCCATTAATTTGTCACTTTTTTTTAGAATTTTCTTACTAAGTAGTGAGGACTTCATTGACTTATCAAAGTGGCCAATTCAAGGAATATTATGTGACTGATTCAAAATTTAAATTTATCTGGTGATTTTTATGGTAATTTTAGGTTGGTATAATAATAATAAAAATTAATAATAATACTAATAAAATTATAATTAAATATTTATTAAATTTATATATATATAAAATCTGAACAAAAGCTATTAAATTTATGTAACATTTCGTATATATTACTTTGTAAATTTGTGATGTTGGAAATTTTTTAACTAGAGAGGTGATATTAGCAAAGTGGGGGTACGGTTAGCAGAAAATGATAAATATAATTTTTCAATGGTTTTTTTGTTAAAAAAGAATAACTTTGATAGATTTTTTTTTTGTTCCAACGCATAAGAATTAATTTAAGAAAATACCAGGAATATGATAATCACAAAAGTTTATAATGATTTGTACAAATATAAAAATGATTAAAGGGTTTAGATCAATCACAATTCATTATCATCATGTCTGCCTTCAAATAATAATGGACTACTGTATAAGTGTTGGCCTAAGCCTTTGTGCAGGAGTTTGACTCTCAAATCATACGTGAATTGTCTCGTATGACTCACATAACCACATACATAACAATGGACAAGGGGTCACAATTCGTAAATTCAACAGCTTCATAACTAGATATGAGTACTTTTTATCATAATACACATATAAATTGACGTATTTTAACTCTTGAAATATAATGTAAGGAATAAATAATTAACAGTAAGGATAAAATAAGAAAAATAATTTCCTTTAATACATTAAAGCGACAAATTAAAGTGGAAATCTATTTTTGGAAACATGTTATAAATTATTAGAAGCAAAAATATTATATCCATTCCTTTTTAGTTGTTATAGTTTTCTATTTTTAGAGTCAATTAACTCTGACTAATATTTTACAATTTATTGTTTCATTATATTGATATAAGGAAAAAAAATAATTAAAAAGTCATAAATCCAAATCCCAATAAAATTCTGAAACCTTAT
Organism: Solanum pennellii; assembly: GCF_001406875.1. Lineage (NCBI taxonomy): Eukaryota > Viridiplantae > Streptophyta > Magnoliopsida > Solanales > Solanaceae > Solanum > Solanum pennellii. The sequence continues at coordinate 4,713,612 of NC_028641.1, read as the reverse complement.
TATAATAATATTAGGAAAACAAATACTGTTAACTATAGTATAATTTAATAAAAGCAAAATCCAATTTGAATTGGATTCAACTTTTAATTACGTTCGATTATTATTATTACTTTTTGATATATTGTAAGGTCCAACTCGAAAACCAATTACCCAATTTGTGCATGAATCTTAGGCTGATATAACATCACCCTACGGCAAATTGTTAAGGTATTACCTATCGAATTAGCGTGTAAATAAAATTTTATATTGATATAACTAGAAAAAAGAATTACGTATAAAGGTGTACAAATTATTCTTTTGAAAATAATCGTGTGGATTTGATATAAAAGTTAACAATAACACATCATGATAAAAGTACTTTTAGGATGTTTTAGCTCAATAATTAATATTAGGGTCATTAGTTCTACAAAATAAATATTGAAATGAGAATAAAATAGTCAGTTTACAATCTTTACCAGTACTTTGTGAGACACATACAAAAAAAAACAAAAACAAGCAAGTGAATTTTGATTAGACAAAAATAAAAGTGATTTGGACAAAAAAAAAATGAAGTGACTCAGACAAAGATAACCTCAGATTAATCAATCGAATATTGGGATATTACATGAATCATATGCAACTTAAATCGAAAGAAAAACGTATTAAATATGCAAATAAAATCTCATACTATAATTTGAGATTATCCTAAGAATTTAATTGTTCCTTTATATAAAAATTTGACAAACTTAATTTGCACTTAATTTGCTACCAAATCAAGATAAGTACACATATTCTAATATTCAGGTCCATAATTCGTAGTATCTCATAAACTTATCATTTATCTCTTATTTGACTCGTGTTATCTCATAAATTTATCCTTTTCATCTTCTTAGGCTAGTTATAACCGAAGTTTCAACATACCATATTATATTATGCGTAGCCTTACAAAATTTCAATATATTACACCATATCATTCGTAACCCTACCTTCTCACGAGTCAAAATTTCAATATATTACGCACCATCCCTAACCCTACCTTCTCACGAGTCTCAAACTCTCAGGTTTGAAATTCTCTACATACATTTCCGATCAATCTTGTCCATGGAACTTACATGACGTAATTTATTTTCTATATCTTGTTTATAAACTATTATAGTGAAATAAAATTTATTTTCGCAATTTCGAAATTCCTTTATAAAAAGGAAAAAAACATATGCTAAAAACAAAAAGAAAAAACAACATATGATAACACAACATGTGGAACCAAACTTTTAGCTTTGTCCCCACTATTGTTTCTTCTTCTTCTTCTCTGAAAAAATTCAAACTGTCAAAAAAAAAAAAAACACAAAAATTTCTCAAATCTCTATGAAATCAAATCAATAATTCATGGAGATAAGAGAATCTTTGATCCCTCCATCCATTAAACTAACTTTAACACTACACAACAAAAATCCAACTCATTTTTTCACTTTTTCAGCAATAAAAATTGAATCTTGAAAACATTGTTTTCTTGTTTTTTTACCCTTAAAAATCAAATCTTTTTTACTTTCTATAGATAAATTTGTCTTCTTGTTCTTGATTGTTTGATAAAAATCAAATCTTTTTTTGTAATTTCCTCAATGCAACCCTCAAATCTTCTTCCTATTTCTAACCCCAATTCACCACCATCAATGTTGATTCCAACATCCTCTGTTACTGCTGACACAATGTTAGTCAGATCAGAACCTCATATTGTACATTCATCTTCTTCATCAACCATACTTGTTGTTCAAGATGATGATGATTCAAAGATTGAGACAAAGCCTCTTCTTACTAGAGCTTTTAGTTATTCTTCTTCTTCGTCGTCGTCGTCGAACAATTTAGTTATGCAGCAGCAGAGGAGGCGCCGGATTGCAAGTGCAAATTCCCTTTTGTCTGGAGCTGTTGAGGGTTGTCGCAGAGAAATGGGAAGGGCTGCTTCTGATACTTATGTTGTAACTAGGCTTAGCTTTAGACTCTTGCGATATCTCGGGTAATAATCTCTTTTATAAAACTGTGTTTTGGTTACAATGTTTTGTTTAGTATGATGATGATGATCATGGTATGCAATGAACTTAAATGAAGAAGCGGAGATTCATATATGCGACATCAACTTGTTTGTGATTGAGGCGTAGTTGTTGTATTTTTGTTGGAATGATTTATTTAGTACGATGATGATGATATGAATGAGCTTGAATGAAGAAGCGGAGATCCATATAGATGAGCCCAACTTGTTTGGGATTGAGGGGTAGTTGTTGTATTTTGGTTGGAATGATCTATTTAGTATGATGACAATGATATGAAAATGAGCTTAAATTAAGAACGGAAGATTCATATAGGCGACTCCAACTTGTTTAGGATTGAGGTGTAGTTGTATTTTGATTTGAATGTTTTATTTAGTATGATGATGATGATATGAATGAGCTTAAATGAAGAAGTGGAGATTCATATAGGTGACATCAACTTATTTGGGATTGAGGCGTGGTTGTTGTACTTTGGTTAGGATGTTTTATTTAGTATGATGATGATATGAATGAGCTTAAATGAAGTAGTGGGGATTCATATAGCTGATCCCAACTTGCTTGGGACTAAGGCGTTGTTGTATTTTGGTTATAGTGTTTATTTAGTATGATGATGATGATATGAGTGAGCTTAAATGAAATAGTGGGGATTCATATAGCGGACCCCAACTTGTTTGGAGCTGAGGTGTAGTTGTTGAATTCTTGTTATAATGGCTTGTTTAATATGATGATGATGATATGAAATGAGCTTAATGAAGGAGTGGACATTCATATAGCCAACCCCAACTTGTTTGGGTTGAGGTGTAGTTGTTGTATTCTGGTTATAATGATTTTATTGATTGCATGTTTGAATTTGTTTTTAGTTGAGTTTGTGTATTGGTTTGTCTTCTGGTAATATTGTCTTGAACTTCGATTGTTTTAAGGGAAAAGATCCAATTTGCCTCTATACTATCCGGAATCGCTCAAATTTGCGATTTGTTACAATTTTAGTTCATTCATACCTTGGCCATTAGAAAATAGTTATGCATTTGTCTTGTATTTGTCGTTTACCATAAACAGAGATCTAATATGCACGTGCTAAACTCTTCGATAAAAGAAAAGGTTCAAATTTATTCCTCAACTTTTGTCTATGGGTTACCAATTACCGGTTGGAGCGCCGCTAGGAGTCAAGGAAATAATGAGACTTTTTCCTAATAGTGAGAGTAAAATTAGACAGAGTTTATCCCAGCTCAAAATTTATACGTGGTCTAGCATTACATGTAACCATGGTTTTGCCAGCTTTGGAGACAACACTAGTTGGGAGTATGTTCCCCTATAGAGTTTACGATCAATTATACTTCAGGTGTTGGGGAAGACCAATCATACTAATGAGTAAGTCACCCGTTTTATTTTATCCTTGATGTAATTTAATGTGTTATTTGAATTAGTATAAGTTGAATGAGAACTGAAATGAGAAGGCAACCGATTATACCTGAACTTACATGGAATACAGTCATACAGAACAAAGAAAGGGGTTAACTTGAGGGACAGGAGCAGACACCATGACTGGCAGTAAGAGTATGTTGTTCACCTTCACTTCTAATGATTGAAGATAAGGTTCTAGTGATGCTGTTATACTTGGTGGGCTGACTTTTAGCTTGCATATATAAGAAGCTGCTTACCAACAATGACAAGTTGGAAGTGAAGTGGAAGGAATAAGCTTTTCTTGCAAGCCTCCTAGCAATGAATTCTCTCCTGGCCTCCTTTTCCTGCTAACCAAACTTAAGGAGGGAGAGCACATGTCTACTGATTTTCTTCTTTCCTCCATCTACATAAAAGACTTATCCATGATGATTCCAACCTTGCCATGCCAGTATTGTGTCTTAGATCAGCATGTCCAAGTCACCTTGTAGATATATGTGACACTGCCATCTTAGATGGTCAAGTTAAAACTATGTTTGTCTCTATGCCCTTTATGCCAAATATTCTCACCTGTGAATAGGTCAGTTCAGCTATCTGAAGGTTTCACCCTATCAAATTTCACACTACACAACAGCTTCATACATATTCTTTATTGTTGCATATCTGTACAGCCATTGAAGTAGACTACTAAAATTCAGCTTCTCCACATGTTATAAAGAAACCACTTGATTGCTTATCAACCAAATGTTCCATTTCACCCTAGCCTTTCAAGAGGAGTTTTAGAATGCCTAGCACTATTTTAATATTAACCTTTATAGTTAGCCAATCAACGTCACTGCAATGCTCTCTTAGCAACTCTTTGAATATTTTATGCTGTAGGGATATATTCCTACCTCAAATCTTAGTGTCTAATATATATGAAAGGCATTTTCTAAATTTTTTCTGGTCATCCACCTTTGTTCAGGGTAGGGTACAGATGGATCGTCAGGTTTCTTGCCCTTGGCTGTTATGCTATGCTGCTTATACCTGGTTTTATTCAAGGTCTGAAGCATCTTGGATATTTCATCTGAACACTTGACTTTAAATACCTTGTTGACTTCATATTTTAGAATATAACGCCCATAAATAAATCATGCTTGTCTGAAGCAGTTGGATATTACTATTTCTATTCCAGTCAAGTACGTAGAGGGATTGTTTATGGTGATCAACCAAGAAATAGGTATACTTTGTTGAATTCAATCCTTATTTTCATAGGATGCTTGAGCATACTTTTCTATGTCTTCATGGATTTATACCTGGTTAAAGTCTCGTGGTGCAGGCTTGATCTATACCTGCCGAAAAATATGAATGGGCCAAAGCCAGTTGTTGCATTTATAACAGGTGGAGCATGGATCATTGGGTGCGTAATCAAGTCATTTCCTTAAATTACATCCATTTATCCTTAAAACTGAGGAATATCCTATGTTATAAAATCTAGTCCGATATAATATGACCTGCCAGCTTCTATCTGTTTGGTAAGTATGGAAACTGTTACATTTTCTTCAAACCATTCGCATTGTAAGATTCAAAATCTGATCTATTATTAGATTTTCAGCATGAATGTTTGAGGATTATTATTCCTACTGCTTACTATGTTACGTGGCTACACCGTAGAAGCTTTTACACTTACATTGCAATCATTAATCAACACATAGTTAAAATAGTGGCTCCTCTTGTTTAAGCAAGTCGGTGACGATTTGATAAAATTATATTCTTAGTTATTCTTTCTTCTTTGTGTTACAGCTACAAAGCTTGGGGTTCTCTTCTAGGACAACAATTGTCAGAAAGAGACATTATTGTGGCATGCATTGATTACAGGTGATTACTATTTCATCTGAGAAATACAGTGTTTTTTTGGGCTTAATGTACATTTGCATGATGGATCGTTTAGATGTATGAGTTTTGTAATTCATGTTCTCTATTTCTTGCACATTTGTGAGTTATTAGTTTTTTGTTTTTTTGCTTACGCAGGAAAGATTTAGGCATTTCAACTTATTTACCACACGATACGTTATCTGGAAAAAAGAAAAAAAAAGTTCTATATTACTAGGATTTTGCTTATATTCGCTAAAATTAGCTTTTTGGACACTTGGTATAATTTTTATGTTCACTAATACCTTTCTTAAAATTTTCAAAACCTACAACAATCTTGTTCTGTGAAATGATACAATAGAACGAACTGGTCTAATATCAGAACGGCGAAAGCAGAGTGTTGGTTTACCGTATATGTGATGATGCATCTAAAGAGCTTTACTTGTTTTCTTTTCCTCATAAAATAATCTTTCTTGCATCCAAAAACAAAAATCTTTCTCACAATATAACTTCCAACTCATCCGAAAGGAGCCAACTAATATGGTTGGGAAATATTAATCTAACAAGTTGAAGAGGATTAAGAGAAGAACGATGTCCAGGATGTGATGTATGGCTTTGCGCAACCGAGGAAGAAAAATTACAAGTCAAACTTTCTCCCTTTGTTTCTCTCATGTTGCATATACTATATGTTGGATCATTCAATGGACGCTTAAATTGCACTTGTATGTAGCCACTAGTTTGTTTTCGATAACTAAAGGCGTTACATCAATTGCTTGCAGAAATTTTCCTCAAGGAACAATTAGTGACATGGTTAAGGATGCTTCTCAAGGTATCTCCTTTGTTTGTAACAAGATAGCTGAATATGGAGGTGATCCGAACAGGTAGCCGAGTTGTTTTGTCCTTACATTCTTATGAATAATTCTCTCTAATTAAGAATGAAATATATCATGTTTTATTCTTCTTCTAGAATTTACTTAATGGGACAATCCGCTGGTGCACATATTGCTACATGTGCTCTCTTGGAGCAGGCAATCAAGGAGACTGGTGCCGAACCGAGAGCTTCTTGGAGTGTCTCCCAAATAAAGACGTATTTTGGTCTATCTGGCGGGTAAGTTCTTGTTCAAGTCCCTGGGACTACAAGGCGTAGAGTCTTTGCCACTTCTTCCTTTAGGTCTTCTAAAAACCTTAAATTCCCAGATGAAGTTAGAATTTTAATTGAACTGAGTCCAGATTTTGTTGTCTATCGGAAACAACCTCTCTACCTATGAGGTAGGGGTAAGGTCTGCGTACACTAGGTATGTCGTTGTTGAATGATATCCAAAGTTCATTAGATTCCATTAAATTAATTTCATGATGTTTCCTGATGATTTTCCATCAACTTGCAAGCACTGGCGTTTCTGTTTCTCTTTGAGCTCAAAGCATGTACTTAGCAATTGTTGCTATACGTTGCTTAATAAGGTCACGGGCAAAATGATTTACGAAGAAACTCTTTTCTGATTTTGGTAAGTGGAATTGATTGAACTAATACACCATTTTTTAACAATGAGCAGGTATAATATCCTTAAGCTTGTTGATCACTTCCATCGCCGAGGTTTGTACCGTTCAATTTTTCTAAGGTATATATATTACCGACTTCTGGTACATGAATGCTTTAACAAATGCATACGGCTATTAAATTTTTCCAGTACATATCGCTAATATTGATTTTAGTACTTGCACAGTATAATGGAAGGGGAACAAGGTCTGAGACAATACTCACCAGAATTAATGGCTCAGGACCCAAAAATAAAAAATGCTGTCTCTCTTCTTCCTCCTATGGTCCTTTTCCATGGTACCGCAGATTATTCCATTCCGTGTGATTCCAGGTCTGGACCTCCTCTTCATGCACTTATTTACTGTACAATTCAGTTACTAAACATAAAAATGTGTGATCCTTTTTGGTATTGACTAAAAACGGAAGGGTGACACATAAAATGGGACGGGGAGGAGTAACTTTTATGCATTACAGTTTCAAGTTCACCATGAATGTATGCTCGATATACTAAGTTGGAATGAGTTTTTATCTGAACTAGATATTCAGGCCATTGCCATTCATTTTAGTTCGACTAATTTTACTGGTTCAAGATTTCCTTAGTAAGTGGTAATTACTAATAGCATTTCATGTAGACCCTTAAAATTTGCTAAATGTCCAACATTGGTTGAGGAATGAGTTTTTATTTCAATCATCGCTTCCTAAGCTAGCTTTTGAGGTTGAGTTAGGCCCATAGTTCATTTCTTATCAAGGTACCGACTACCGAAGTCAGAGTCATGAGCTAATTTTTGAGGTTAACTCAGGCCCCGAGGTCCAATATCTGTCTTACTTTTTTTGTATGAACTCCTCGTTGCCTCAATTACCTGCCACCGTGAACACTATATATCCAATTCATTAGGACCTTTCATGTTTGTCTGTGGCCCTCTATCCATCATATATCAGAATTTTCGTTGCAAAAATTGCATCTACGCAAGTCATAGGCTGAACCAATATAACCAAGAATGAGGATCGATGGTTTCGATTGCATATAAATTCTCCATTTTGAGGATGCAGCCAGCCTGTCACAGGGATACAAGCTGTATAGGTTAGATACATAAACTATGGAGCAGAGCAAAACTGGTTAATTAATCGTTAAACATAGTGGCTGCATGTATTATGGTAAGGTAGCCCTTAAAATGATCTCCACAATGCATCGATGAGATGAACAGTAGACATATTTGACCTTCAATAAGGAGGACTTTCTTTCGAAATGTCATGTGCTTGTTTTGCATATATGCTGTGTAGATCCAAACATCTTTTGCAAAGTTTGCTAACATACGTATTTCTCTTAATCCAGCAAGAGTTTTGCTGATACTCTTAAAGCTCTCGGTGTCAAAGCAGAATGTATCCTATATGAAGGAAAGACACATACAGATTTGTTTCTTCAGGTAACTGATGCCTCATTTGCTTATATCGCGAAAAGCTAAGGTCTTATACACATTATAGTCCTCTTATTCGCGTCTGATTCTTGCTTTGCTAACGTTTAGGATCCAATGAGAGGTGGAATAGATGATATGTTAGATGATCTAATTACACTGATTCATGGTGATAGCTCTGAAACCATCAAAGCAAAATCGACCCCAAGAAAGCGCCTTGTACCTGAGTTCATGTTGCAGATGGCTCGAAGTGTTAGCCCCTTTTAACGATCATTCTACTACTGTTCCATAACCCATTGTGTTCAATTGGACTCATTTTGAGCTCCATGAATCGCCAGAGCTTTCGATTAGATCCTCTTTTTTTCTTTGTTATAGTTAGTTTGAAGTGGACTTGCTAACAAAAGTAGCCATATATACAAATAGGTTATTCTTGGAAGGGAAAAAACCCTTCATTCAATTATTCTTATTGTAATATACTTTATACTTCCAAGTTTTTTTCTATTACCTATGTGTGTGTTCCTATAAGAAAAAGGTTTATTTTCTTTCATCCAAACATATATATTTTATCATCGACTCGTATTAGCATGTGCGTTGTTACAACTCAAGACACTTCATTAATATCATGGCATATAAAGTCCATAAAAAAAATTTTGTAGATGAAATTTTGCTTATATCATCTAACAAATTTATGTCATATATCTTCACAAATAGTCAATTACATACATATTATTACCTTGATTTATTATTTAATCATGATAAATTATTAAAATTGATGTGAACATTTATAAATAGCTAATCTCGACTTGGAAAAAACTTAGCAAATGAAAAGTGGACCATATGAAGTACTATTATTTATGTCCATAAAATTCAAGCCCTAAGAAAAAATAAACAGAAATGATGAAAATAATTTTTTATGGAAATAAATACGCATATTAATAAAGAGAGATAAAACTTTTACTGACATAAGTTAATTATCATTGAATCAAATGTCACTATAAGTTTTAGGGACATTTACAAAGAGTTAATAATCGCCTTTAAAAGTACTTATTTAACGACAATTAAGCTGTTATGGTTAATGATCATTTCAGTCGGGCACAAGTTTAGATTTGTATCGTATTGTAGAAGCTCAGTACTTATGACATTATATCTTGGGGTGGTAATTTAGGTTTTCGCATTTTCTACTTGTAAATGACTTAGTGATTGGATATTATTTTTCCGCTTATGTTTCTACTTTAAATATTGAATTGGTAAAAGTATTAAGTTGACTTACCTATCGATGGGAACATAGGTGTCAACTCGACTTGTGATTTGGATCGTGACATTAATACACAACAATAAAAATAGAAATTAGTGCGTCATATAACTTTAATCTCTGAGCAATAAAAAAAAATTATTACTATTATATTAACCGATAAATTAAAAACATGTAATAAAAATAAAACTGTCAGCTATAAAATATCTAATAACAGACAAAAGATAAATTCATAACTATATATCGACTAGTTCCCATCATAGTAATCAATTTGAGGAGACTTTAACATATAAATTAAAATTTTAAACTTTTAGCAGAAGACTTCAAAGTCAAGCCACATAATTTGGGCAAAGAAAATAAGAATTTTCTAATAAATAGTTGTCCATACATTTCCAAATTCCTTATCAATATTGTAATCTTTAAGAAAATTGTATAAAGGGGTAAATAAATAAGCTTATTATTTGATTAAATGAAAACCTCAATCTTGTAGATTTTAAAAACCATGATTCACAAAACATTCTCTTTTTTATTCATAGCCATTTTTTTCTTAATTTTTTGTTTATCCTCAACATCCTCTACAAGATTATTACAAGGTTTATTAATCCCTTCACTCTATAGACTATAATATAATTGTTTTTCCCCTAAATTATTACTATTCATTTTATTATTAATTGTTGATCTAACTATCTTTGTTTAAAATTTGTTTTAACCATGATTTTTTTTTTCTCAAAATACTTTGAATTGTTAACTGATTTATATTGCATGATTCTTATATAATGTTTCGATACGTAAATTTCATTTTTGCGTAGGGACGTGGATTAAAGTAGAAGGTTAGTAAGTAGTCGAGTGTTGTCTCGCTTATCCTTCCATACTTGTAGTCGTAGCATTGTATCTGTAGTTTAATTCTCGTTCTTCAATTTCTGTTACTTTTTGTTGTTTCTTATACTTCGATTATCGTATTATTTTGTTGTAGTTACTGTTCAGAATGATAATTATCATATAATTTTTTTAGTATTTTTCCTTGAGTACTTCTTTACATTTTGTTATTTCTTTTTCCATATTGTTTATCCTTAAATCGAGAGTCTATCAGAAACGACATTTCTATCTCTATGATAGTGATTTGTGAGATTATATTAAATTTTACACTGAATATAAACATTTATTTTATTCTAAGTTTTTAATTTGATCTAGCTCTCCATATTTTAGATCGAAGTCATATAAATTAAAACGAAAAAAGACATATATATTTATAACATAAATTTTCTTTGTTACAGCACGTAAGGCTATTATGGCTGATGATGATAATGGTGATTATAATCAGGATAATAATAATAATAATAATAATTATAATGATGCTAGCTCACCAGCAATTCCACCAGGTAAACTTCTCCATCTCAAATGTTATGTATAATTTTGATTCTTTTGATTATGATATTTATAATTTAATAAATTATTAAGTATTGAATTATTCAACTAGTTATGTGTTATGACAAAATCTATTTTCTTGTTTCATAATTGAGAATAATTAACTATATATTTTTTTTCTTCTATACACAGGGTCTTATTATTCTCCTTTAACTATTTAAAATATCAAAATTATTATTTTATAACCATATTATATCAATATGAATTTCTGCATAACTTAATAATTTCTCACTAAGAAATATTCAGTGCTATTTTATAAATATTTTAATTGAATTAATGAAAAAAAGTTTAATAACTTTTTTATATCGAAAATTTAGAAAGTTATTTAAAATTTGAAGAATTTAAATAATAAATTTAAATTACTTATCAAATTAGATAAATTAATTTTTTTCTGACCAAAATTTTTTTTTCTCAATTTAATTTAATTTTGTATGATAACACCAGAGTATGTTGGAATTCCAATGCGACCTCATTCCTCTAAACCAGATCATTCAGCAACTGATCAACACCCACCACCTGCTGTTATACACCCACCCCCTGGTAAAATTCTCTCCAATATATATCTTTCTAATTTTTTTTCGATTTTTCACTCGATATTTCGTATTTATATTAAAATTCGATTAAATATAAATTTACATATTTATAATCTCATTCTTTTCGTATGGCTCGCCAATAACTGAAAGGATCGGATAGGACGGGATGGAAGTGAAACATTTTTAAAAAAGTATATATATATATATTAATTTAAATATAAAACTACTAATTAAAAATTAAAAGATTTTATGAGTAATTTTTTTTGTGAGAAGATATATCACATATGAACAGGGGTCGGAATTAAGTGGGGTTCGTAGATCTATATACATATATATAAAATCTTGTGATTTGTTAATATCCTAATAAAACTGATTGACAGCTTGAAAGCAAAAAACATATGTGAAATGTTTTTTACTAATATTAAAAACCGACCAAATCGATTTATGTCATTTTTGAATTATGTATTTCAATTCTAACAAAATATATTATTGTTATTATTATTATTATTATTATTATTATTATTATTATTATTATTATTAACTTGTTATTTTGCAGCAACCCCAACGTCATGCAGTGGAATGGATCGACAAAAATTAGAAAATTGCATACGTCGTCAAGTAAACAGGGATCTCTGCAAGAATTATAACATATGTTAAAATAATAATCAATAAATTATGTATGTTTTAGATAATTAATTAATTAATTATTTGGTTTATAAATTTTAGTACTCCACTTTGTACAGAATGGGTACATTTTGTTTCATTAAATTATCTCCCAAAAGAGGATACAACACAAAATATTTCAATTTTTTCAATTGTGAATGGCCCTTTTTATACTCCTCCAGTCTCACAATATTTGTATTTTAGAAGTTTAAAATAAAATTAATTGGTTAATTGTCTTTAATTGTGATTATTCTTAAAAACTATAAACACATAAATTATGACACATAAAGAAAGATTATATCTTAAAATATAATGAAAGAATAAAACAGTCAGAAACTCTCGTGTCTCCTAATTGATGTATACTTTAAGAGACTTATAAAAAAATATCATAATTTTTTGATGACATAGCAAGTACATCAAAACATTTTGTAGATATCGAAATTTTATAAGACTCTATAAGACGTGTTTAATTTCAAGTCAAACAATTCTTTTTAGGTCATTTTCATTCTTTTAATTGATCAACATGTTTAACTTTTGATAATATAGTATATCTACGAAATAGTAGAATCAATTCAATATATTCATAATATACCTCATCACGTTATTATTAGTTTTAATATACATATTTAATTTAATCATATAAATAGAATACCGACGAAGAGTAGGAATTTCAGTTGTATCAAATATGAAGGGAAAAAAAGAACTAAAATGCATAGAAAAATCTCTTTGTTTCAAATTATGTGAATTTGGATATGATATTTTTTTAAAATTTAAAAAAAATTAATACTTTTGAAAATGGTATAAAAAGAATTATAAATTAAAATAACTGATAATTCAAATTGCTTTTAAAAATTAGTATAAGACATTCTATGTAAGCATTTACTCTATAGAATTTAGTATAGCTCGTAGATAAGCACATTAATGAAGTTTTGATCGAATAGATGAAGATATTAAGGACCCGTTTGACCATAAGATTTTTTAAATAATATTTAGAAAAAATATGGTAAATAATGTTTGTTCATACAATTTGTCATTATTTAGTAAATATTTTTGGCAAATATATCAAATTCTCAAATATAAGTTTTTTCTAATATTTGGGCCAAATCTCATTATTTGGGACTTTTTAAAAATTAAATTTTTACCCCAAATTTTTATCTTTTACAAAAACACCATCTACAGTAGTTGCTTGCGTTGTATTACATAATTTTTTACGTGGAACACCAAAATAGTGATGAATATTTACTGAATATTAAATAATGATTTGATCGTTGATGAAAGATTGACTCAAGGTAACAAAGTCACGTGTTTTGTATACTTCACGATGTATGGAATGATGTTTGTTGAACTCACTCCAAACTACCATATTGCTCTAGTGTCATGAACACTATTTGTTATTGTTGTAACGAACATCCAATTGACTTGTAATACAAACCGATAGTTAGTTTTGATAGTTTTTAAAACTTATGAGTATAAATCATATTTTTTTTAAAAGATGAAATATATTTTTCAAATCCTATGGCCAAACACATAGTGAAATTTCACCAAATTTTCACTCAAATAACATTTACTAAAAATATTTAAAAATTTATGATCAAACGCTAGCTAAGAATCAAATTTTTGCTATTTGAAAGTCTTCGATAGAAAAAATGATCGATTATTTTCTATCTGTGGATCCAATTGTAATATAATTGTAGCTAAACTACACAACTTGACAAGACGCTATCAGTTGACTTGGTCAACTACCAAGAAGACTCCATAGTACTACTTTTTTTTTGTTCATATTAATTTAACATATTTTTGACCAAAAATAAATAAAATAATAATTTTATTATATTATTTTTCAGATAAATTTGATATCTTGATAAATGCATTAAAAGATAATTATAATTAATGATATAATAAATAAAAAAATTAAATGATCTGTTATTTTTTTTAATTTTCAAACTAAACAAGTAGAAGTTTCTTTATCCGACCATTTTTACTTTTTCATGTTTGACTTGATCGATCTCTTAAAAAAATAATTTTAACATGTAATTAATTATATAACCCTATTAATTACTTCCTATGTTTAAATTTATTTGTATACTTTCCTTTTTATTCCAATTTAAAAAGAACTTTTTTTTACAACTCTTAATTTTCTTTTTTTAAAAAGAAATTTAAAAATATAAGATTAAATGACATTTTGACGCATTTGATAATTTTTAATTTAAGACCAGTACAAATCCAAAAATATGATTTACTCTGTTTCTTATTATTATTTTTTTTTGGCTGCTGTTTAAAAATTATTTTTAGCTAAAAAAAACTAAACTTTCTATACCAAGTACATAAATTAAAAGAATTTTTAAAGTAAAAAATATTGCTAATTTCTACAAATTATAAAATCACTTTACCTTAATATATTCTACATGTTCTTGAAAAAAAAAAGGCTAATTAAGTAATGACTCGTTCAACATATCAGTATGAGAAAACTTAAGAGTAGACCAACTAAGTGTCACCAATCAAAAAAGGTTGCGGTGTAACGGATAAAATTATTTCTTTTTTAATTAATGATTTTAAATTTAAATTACGAATATAAAATAATTTTACTAACTTAAATTAATCAAACGTTAATACAGATACTGAACCGTGAATGAAAAATAAAAACTAAAGTGTCATAAATGTTTCGTCCAGGTAAGACTTCACACGTTTTCTAATATCTTAAAGGATTTTAGTCCACAAGTTTGAATTATTTATTTTTCTCTTGAGGAAAAGCTTATATAAGATATTGTTTGTATTAAACAAAAAAAAAACACAGTATATTATTCATTTCTTCCTCCACAGCTTTTTGAAACCATGAATTACAAAGCATTCACTTTGATATTGTTTGTATTAATTTTTTGTCAATCATCGATAATGGCTTCTCGAAGAATATTATCAGGTTTTATCTCTTCGCTTTTCTGATTGATATATAAAGTATGAGAATTTTAAAAAATTATTCATTATTTATTGAATAACAATTTTTTGTGTAGATAAAACACAAAAATCACTTGTATTATTAGAAGGAGAATTTTTAAAAACATCTACGTAAATAAAACTCTTTTAAAAAATGATATATTTATCCCTTCACATTAATGTATTTTAATTTTTTTCCCCTAAATTTTCAGTTGAAGGAAGTAAATAAATTCATTAGTACGGTGGCATTTAATTTGGACTAATAAACAGTTTTTCTTTTCCATTTCCTTTTTTTAATTGTAAAGAACTTTACTTTTAATTTGAGATATCGAATTTTAGTTATTTAATATTAAAAAAATACCTTTGAAAAGCATATATTCCTTAAATGAGACATGTATGCCAGATTTTTTTTTTATCGAAAATACTTTTGTAATTATAGTTAAACATAAACTATTACTCTACATCAACAAGTTTTTCAAATTAATTAGTCTAAAACAAATTGCTATTATATATGTATATAACAAACACTGTCAATAAAAATACTTTTTAAAATAAATAATTTTTTAAACTTGATCAAACAGATTATAAAAGTATAAATAATTAGGCTATTGAAAATAAAGTGGATACCAAATTTGGACACATTAAAATATTATTTTATATTCATCAATTTGACCAAATAGGAAGAAAATTCAAAGACAAGTAGGTACCCCCACCCCACTCAAACAAACAAAAATTATTTTTTATACCCAAAAGTGCTTGTTCTTTGTTTGAATTGAATTTAAATTTCATGTATATATAGGCTTTGATATTTTACGGGTCAGGTTAGGCTAGTCCTTTTTTTGTATGGGTCAGAAAACGGTCGGTTCATCTCACAAGTACGTGGGCTACAGGCTTACCGGGCCAGCCCACTTTATTTAAAAATTATATTGTATTTAAAATTATTAAATTAAATTATAAATTATAATTTAAAAGTATTGTCATAAATATCGACAAAACAATATTAAATGTTAATGTTACTACTTTTTAATCAGATCCACAAATAAAATTATCTTTCTTATATTTATTAAGTTTTTTTTTCAAGTAAAAATATAAATATGTAAATAGAAATATTAACATAATTGTTTTGAGTTTATACTCTCTTTAATTTAAAATTTTAATATTATATTATATTTTTAATTAATTTTTCATGGCCTACGAAACGGCTCTATCGATATTTCTCAAGCCCTACAAATCAACAGGCTTATTCAGACCGAGTTAAAAAGCCCTTTTCTCAAATGGACTCCAAAAATCATAGCCCAACCCTATTAAATTTTGGGCTAGACCAGGCCTGTCCAACAGGCGTAGCTCATATTGACGGCTCTATATATTAATACGATCAAATTATTTACATTCGAGATAAATTAGTTATTATGATGGCATAATATATATAAACTCTATTTTAATAACAGGTCCGGGAAGTAGTAAAATGCCAGCACTACCTCATCGTCCTCCATCAGCTGGATCAGCAACTCCCCAATCATCGCCCGGTAAATTTTTGATATCAAATTCTTTCTCAATTTACGTGTCACAATTCAAATTTTAAAAATAAAATATTTTAATTTAATTTTTAAAACTTCGCACCGCATAATGCGATTTACTATTAATATGTGTGGCAAATTAGTTGTATATGTTATAAATACATTGAATTAAGTGGATTGTCCATTAAGCTTATTATAAATTTATCCTTATCATGGATATGTATTCCCAAGGTGATGAATCTTTTTGGGATAGAAATGTATCTACTAATGTGACATTAAACATGGTGACCTTTTGGTTGATTTCTCTACCTATAAATAGTGATATCATTCACCATTGTAATATACACTTGAATAAGAAGAAAAGTCCTCTTCTTCTATCTATTTCTGTTATCTTCTTGTCTTTATGATTTTAGTCTTATGAATTTAATTTTATAACAGTATAGTCTTGTTTTCATTAATTGCATGATTTTTCATTAAAATGAGTAGATTTTTATTCTTAATCATTTAAATAAGTTGAATTTTAATTTTTGTATTTATAACATAATAAAAGTTATTTACGAGTGTGAAACACAACTTATAAACTATTATTATGTAAAAATTTTGCTTTTTTTTTACCTAGAGGGATAAAATCATTAAAAACCGGCACAAAATATAGGGAAAAAATGCA
This sequence comes from Solanum pennellii, assembly GCF_001406875.1. Classification (NCBI taxonomy): domain Eukaryota; kingdom Viridiplantae; phylum Streptophyta; class Magnoliopsida; order Solanales; family Solanaceae; genus Solanum; species Solanum pennellii. Next base: position 4,696,408 of record NC_028641.1, on the reverse strand, counting down.
AATGGCCCTTTTTAGTTTTCGATATTTGATTAGAAAATTTATAAAGAATTTTTTTTAGTGATTTCTTGTACTTTGTGGTCGTGTACGAGTCACATGATGAGATATTTATGAGTTATTATTATAAAGTCTTTTCTTTAAACGCCTGAATGAGAAATTTATCATTTTATTTTTAGAAATAATAAAGTATAATTTTATTTGATTTCGAAAAATAATAATCGATGTTTTTCTTCTTTTTTTTTAAATTAAAGTTGCAGGGCGTAAAGGGGTTTTAACCTATCGTGCATTACAAAAAGCACGGGTGTGCAACGAGAAGGTGTATTGTTTGCGCCACACTCCAGCAGGCAAACCCTAAATCGGAATTATAATCGCAGTAAGTCGTAATTAGAATTTAAATTTTATAAATTATGAATGTATTGCAGAAATTTATAACTCGTTCAATTACTTATTAGATTTAAGATAAGCCAGAGTTAATAGAGTTTAAGATTATATGTTTTTAAGATTATTCCGTGAAAGTTTATGTAATAATATTGAATGGTATATATTTATATCAAAGGCCATTTAAAATCTTCTTCCTCCATCCCTTTTTGCTATCTTTTTTTTTCCACTACCTAAAGTTCCCAAATTATGAGGAATAAAGAATGTAAATTTCCTAAATGGTTAAGTACATTCATCGATTGTATGTTAACTAAGTTTTATCTAGATGATATTCTAATTACAATTTGTTTTAATTGAGTCAGTAGATTTTGAGGAGGCAAGAAAGTACTTGATAAATATCGTGATCAGGGCATGAACATGCAAATCGAACATCTTTTTTTTTTTTTTGTATTTATTCGAATTTTTGACGATCTGTTAAGACTCGTAAGATGAATCAAACGTTTCTTTTTTGGATTTTTACACCAATGACATATTGTTAATAATTAATTATATCTTATCCTTACTCCTTTTAAAATTATAAAAATCCTTTAAATTTGATAAAATTCGTATACATTCCAAATCGTTCTGATACATTCAGTTTCAATTTCGAATACATCACTCAATATCTTGATATATCGCGTAAAGTGATGTATCCGATTAATACACTGCGTAAAGTGATGAATCCACAAATAAGAGATAGTATAGATTTTTGCAAGTTTTTCAAATGGTAGAAATTTTTTAACAATACGGTAAAATAAGTTGTGAATTTAAGTTGTACTAATAATTTAAATGGTTAAATTTTAAATAATGTCATAAAATAGACTATTTGTGCAAACCTCCCATCCACACAAGTTTGAATGGGCTGGTCAGACAAAAAGCCCAATAGCTTCTTGCTATTGGGCCTAGACGGGACCCAATTACAAAATTTTCAACCATATAAATACTCCGCACGCAATCTACGCCTTCCCGTTAAATTTATTCCGGTGCCGGAGAAATGGAAAACGGCGCTCAGCAAACACCGGGCACCTCAAAGCCACCGTCACCTCCGATACCTAAAGTCGGGGTAGCGGTGTTCCTTTTAAAAGGAAGTAAAGTTCTGTTGGGGAAACGCCTCTCCGCCGTCGGCCATAGCACCTTTGCACTTCCCGGCGGCCACCTGGAGTTCGGTGAGTACCTAAAAATTTCTTCCCGTTGTTTATCGAAGCTTAGATTCACATATTAGTTATGATTTATGATATGATTTCTTTGCTAGATGATCTAAAATTTATAGTAATTTTTTGCTAGATTATTAAATTGAAAATAAGAAAAACTGGAGTATTTACAAACATACGAAATATAGTTTAATAGTTAATTATTGTGATTTGTAATGTATTAATATAAATTTTATTTAAAAAAGATTAAAACTTTTTTGAATTTCGAAATTTCGACTGTTCTACATAAATTAGGACATAGAAATGTGTTTTGACTTGACACGAATTGTAAGATAGTAAAGAAAACTTTAAATCATTTGGTCTTCAACTTAAAAGTATGTAGAATATATCAAAACGTCATTTAATCTTTTGGTGTTAAACATGCTACATAGAAAGTTAGAACTAATGACAACGAGTTGTTAGAAAAGAAAAAGGACATTCTTTTTTGAATGGACTGGAACGGAAAGTTAGACAAACAAATTGAAACGGAGGGAGTATTTGGTTCTGTTTAATTCAAGACATATTTGATAACACAATGTGCATATATTCATATTTGAGTTCAGCAACATGATCAAATAAGTAATCATGTTCGTAGCCTAGAAGCCTATGGTTCTGTTCTGAATAGTTGCCCAGTGTTGTTCAAGGCGTGCTTAAAGTGCGTTTAAGCTCTGAAGCGATGCTCAAAACATGTTGAACACGTACATTGATCATGTATTGGTTACAGGGGAAAGTTTTGAAGAGTGCGCAACGAGGGAGGTGAAGGAGGAAACAGGATTGATAATTGATGAAACCGAGTTTCTAACAGTGACTAACAATGTCATCTCAGAGAAAGTGCATATCGTTTGCGTATTCATCAGAGCAGTCCCTGCTGATGTTAACCAGAAGCCTGAAACACTTGAACCTGATAAATGTGCTGGTTGGGATTGGTATGAATGGAACAATCTCCCTAAACCACTCTTTGGTCCTTTAGAAGAGATGGTCCAAAGTGGTTTCAATCCTTTTCCAACTACTTGATAGTTAACTGATTTGCTAAGTATCTAGGATTCAATGTTGCTAGGATTGATCACGAGTTCGAGCTATGGAATCAGTCATTGATGTTTGTGTTAGGGTAGTCTGTCTACATTACACCCCCTAATGGTACAGTTCTTCCACGTACCTTACATAATAGTGGAATGCTTTGAGCATCAGACTTCCCCAACACGGGTGTTTTGGTTTGAAATGACAATTGATTCTTGGATATGCTATGTTATTTGTAGTAATATAATTGATATATTTAATATGAAATGTTGATGAATTCTGATGTTATGCATCTCTGCAACATGAGGTGTCTTGAGTCGATTAAAACTCTAAGATCGCAAGGTTCAAAGGCCTTGAGGGTTGCTTAGAAAAGTCGATCTAAAGCAGACAATACCTTGTTATTGGGCTTGAACCATGAAAAATTGGTGTCAAAATAGGAGGAGAAGCTTAGAGGTCGTATAAGGACGAATTCAAGATTCTAACTAACGAGACACTTTTTGTGTAGTGAGGCCAAATCTCAACGAAGACGCTAAGTCCCAAAGGGGTCGTTTGGTTGGGAACAAATTATCCTCGGATAAGTTATCACATATAGGAATAATTTATCCCACCATGTATATGTGATAACTTATCCCATCACTATGATATAAATGGTGGATAAGTCATCTCAAATATGACAATTGACAACCAAACAAGATATCAAAATTTCATCCTAAGATTTTTTTTTTTTATCCTGTGACTATTTATTCTTATTCGTCACACCAAACAATGCTTTGAGAATGTAAGGGAGATTCATTATGAAACTTCTATTAGATAAAAATAAAAATAACACTCCACACACATTTAAGATGTTAAATATCAAGTTATAAACAAACTTTTTAATAATAAACTACTTATAACATATTATTATCAAGTTATTGCATATCAAGAAAAAATACATTATTCTCATTAATTTTTTAAAATAAGTGTAAATTAGGTATATAGCATATTTATGTAGTCATATTCTCAGTTATGGCATAAGAGTTTGATTTTCGTTCTATAACATTTAATATATCAAGTTATAGCATTTCTTTAAATTAAAATATTGTTAATATTTATTCTGTAAAATTAGGATGAAAATAAAATAAAAAAATGATTAATTAAAATTGGGTAATTTACGTGAATGTAGTTAATGTTATTAACTGATAACAAAATGTGCACCTTTTAAGGGATTTTAAAATATATTAATTATAGATATGCACCTTAATTATCTCAATCCGTTTTTAATGATAATTAGTTTTGATTTTTTATCCTTAAAAAATTGTATTCTGTTATCTTCTTTCCATAAACGTGTATCATTTTTTTTTCCAGAAATTGAACTATATTCATATATTCGAATTCTGTCATATTTTATCATTTTTTTTTGGAAAAACAATTAACATTGAAGGTTGAAAAAGTTTAGATTTGATTTGATGGAGAAAATTGTGTCAATTTTAATTAAACATGGTGGCAAATGGAATTCATCAGGTTAGTTTTTTTTAATATTTTATTAATGTGTCGTATTTTTTTCCCCATGTTATATTGCATATGTTCAATTGATTTTTTTTTTTGTGATACATTTATTCAGTATTTCTACTAATAAATATTTCCTAATATTAAATGTATTTTAATGTGTAATTAAAACGAAGAATGATGTTAAATGTGATTACTGGTTAAAATTAAAAAGTTTACGGTTTTTGATCAATTTGCAAATTTTTTATTTTTGAAACAGTAGAACAATATCTAACATTTTGTATTTTAATGTATATAAATAATGTATGAACAATATATACGAAAGTCAATGTTTATAGTTGTACGTAGCTGTTATTGATTTGTAATATATATATGTTAAATCAATAACAGCTACGTACACTATAAACATTGACTATCGTATATATTGTTCATACACTATTTATATACATTAAAATACAAAATGTATACATTATTAATACAAAATGTCAGATATTGTTCTACTGTTTCAAAAACAAAAAATTTGCAAATTGATCAAAAACTGTAAACTTTTTAATTTTAACTAGTAATCACATTCAACATCATTCTTCCTTTTAATTACACATTAAAATACATTTAATATTAGGAAATATTTATTAGTAGAAATACTGAATAAATGTATCACAAAAAAAATCAATTGAACATATGCAATATAACATGGGAAAAAAAATACGACACATTAATAAAATATTAAAAAAAACTAACCTGATGAATTCCATTTGCCACCATGTTTAATTAAAATTGACACAATTTTCTCCATCAAATCAAATCTAAACTTTTTCAACCTTCAATTTTAATTGATTTTCCAAAAAAAAAGAGGATAAAATATGACAGAATTCGAATATATGAATATAGTTCAATTTCTGGAAAAAAAAATGATACACGTTTATGGAAAGAAGATAACAGAATACAATTTTTTAAGGATAAAAAATCAAAACTAATTATCATTAAAAACGGATTGAGATAGTTAAGGTGCATATCTATAATTAATATATTTTAAAATTCCTTAAAAGGTGCACATTTTGTTATCAGTTAATAACATTAACTACATTCACATAAATTATCCAATTTTAATTAATCATTTTTTTATTTTATTTTTCGTCCTAATTTTACAGAATAAATATTAACAATATTTTAATTTAAAGAAATGCTATAAGTTGATATATTATATGTTATAGAATGAATATGCCATAACTTGAGAATATGACTACATAATATGCTATATACCTAATTTACACGTATCACGTGGAAGAGCTATATCAGACATGTATTAATTGTATCAGCGAAAGAGTTGTATTCAAGCAACAATTATCAATTGTATCAACAAAAGAGATGTATCGGCTGAAAATGTGTGAAGAGTTGTATTAACATGGTATCGGTGCAAATATGTATTACATTTTTACTACAAAACTCAAAATATTACTACGTATCATTTTATTTTTTTTGAAATTCTAATTATATATCATAAACACAATCTAAATATTTGCAACATATTGTAATTTTTCCAATTAGGATCAAAATATTAGTCTGTACATCATCAAGGGGATGGTAGGTTAATAATGTTAAAAAGTTGTTATATTAGTTCTTAATTAATCCTTCATATAAGGCAATATCATGCTTACTCATCACCTAACTATTAATCAATTATAAGATGTTTTCAAGATTGTTTATTGGATTTTAAGCTCTTTGGTTTTAGGTTTTGATTTTGACATGTCTAGCTTATTCAACATAATACATACTTTTGTCCTTAATTAATCTCCTAGTTGTTGATTTTAGTTGAAAATTAGTTGGTCCGTGACATTTAGGTACCATAAATCATAATCACAACCCTCTCCCCCTAATAATAAATTTATTTAAAACACCATTAGTAATTTTTTTTCATACGTTTAAATTTTGATGGATAGAATTATACGATACAAGAAGTGTAGGTAGAAGTCAACATATGAGTACAATCGAACTATATTTTTATGCCCAATCTGACAATTCATCGTCAAATAATATTAACGATTTTATTGTTTAGCCACGTAAAACTGTTTGTCGCTAATTATCGTTCTTCTTCTTCAGTTCAATTGATGTCTATACTGATGAAAGATAATAAAAGCTTTGTAGATCGAATTTAAATACATATAAGTTAGCCTAAAACACCATCTTAATATATTTAAAAAAATTAACACTAATCACTTGTTGATTTATTAGTGGTGTAAGTAGAAATTCAACAAAGTTTTTGACCCTAATATATATGTTTATTTACAGGCTACCTCACATGTGGTGCAAATTAAACAGTCGGTGGAGGAAAAATAATGAAGAATCTTATTGACTTTTGAACCATATGTTATATTTATATATTATTTATAATTTTCAACAATAGGGAAGACTTTGTACTAACCATTATGAACTGTCTACCATAATCTCTAATTGATAAGCCATTACCTAGATTTTATTGGCTCAATGTTAACAAGCATGATTACTTCAACACCTTTTGACATTGTTAGCTTCTTTTTGACAACATTGCTGACACTATTGTTTCACCTTATTAATGGCTAAACTTGTTTTGTAATGTGGCAATTTCACACTCTATAATATACCTACCATATTAGTGCTTCTTTTTCGATCTCATGTTTAGAGTCCACGTTAAAGTTTTGATTAAATTTATGTCACATAATATAAAAAAATTTTATATTCAGAGCTTAAATTTAAAACTTTTGATTAAGGATAAAACAGTCTCCATAATAGTGCTCTTTTATGTCTAAATTTATGGGGGAAATGGTCTGGAAAATACTTCTATTTGACCGAATTAGCTGTTGTGATACCAAACTTTATGAAAGACATTTTACCTACACTATTTAATAGTGTAACTTTATGTGTCACGTGAACACATTACTATTTATAATGAAGCAATATTTATGATGTCCATGTAAGCACATATATACCTTTAAAGTTAACTACTCACAATAGTGCAGAGTGGTAAAATTTTCTTTCTATAGTTTGATATCGTAACAACAATTTTGATCAAAGTTCAAATATATTTCAAACCTTTTCCCCTAATTTATGTAAGGGATTCCTTTTTGTAATATTGTTTGATTCGATATAAGAAAACACTTTCTTTTTTAAAAGAGATATAAGGGATTCCTTTTTGTAATATTGTTTGATTCGATATAAGAAAACACTTTCTTTTTTAAAAGAGATATATCTTTTGAAATTTATAGTTTGAAATAAACCTTAAAATATTTGTATTACTCTCACGGTAAAAAAAACTGAAAATTACATGAAAACTTATTTTTTATAAATTTTCATACTAATTTCCGAGAAAATTCTCACTTCTTTTAGTATCTATTGTAAATTTAATAGTACTATATTGTGGCTCCTAGGCCACGCCTACTGCTTCTGTGTCTGCATATTAGTACACAGTACATGAACATAGAATAAAATTGAAATAATTTAATAATTCTGATAAAATTAAAGCAGAGAAAATTACACAACACAATGGTGGCTAAATGGTCCCTATATAATTTCATAGATTTATGTGCAAACATTATTTGAGTTTTCCTTTTCTAATCTTTTGAATTTTAATTACTGAATCTTGACTTGCAAAAGTCCCTAGTGGGTGTGTTTGGTGTTAACCTTTCACCTGTCCTTTAGTTGTTTTCAATGTATGTCACTTATTAAAATTTGATATACTAAGTTTTCGTAATATTAAATAAACAAATTTCTTTTATTTTACAACCTTAAAAATCTTTCTAATTAAAGAAAATATTTAATAGTCGCTTTTAGGACACCATTAAGTTTAAGAATTAGACTAACTAATAAAGTGTTCTTAGTAAGCTAATTCCCTTGTGAGTTTCCTAAGCTAGGATCGTTCAAAATCAAACAGATGCATACAGACTAATTTAGATACAACTTACAACATCGTATAGTAAAATAAAAAAAGATAACACCATCAAGATGTAGTGCAACATATAATACTTCTTCTCTTTTAATTAGAAATTTTGAACTAGAGTTTTTGAATCAACGTAATTTTTTGATACAAAGATTTCCATCGAAGGAGTTCTGCGCTATACGAATTTAGGTTAGTTGAGCTTCAAAATAAGCCAACTGAAAAGAGTCAAAAAATCTTGACTTATAATACTCCCTTGGATTTAATTATTTATCATACTTTCCTTTTTGTCACTATTAAAAAAATATCTCTTTTTTCTGATAACTGTTTAATTTTAATTTTCACATTATCTATAGAGTATACATATGACATATTTTTAATTTATAACACTCTTAATCTTTTTTTTTTAAGTTCCACGTTAAATCAGAATATAACAAACAAATTAAAACGACGAAAATAAATAATTTTCTCTCTTCAATCTTTATATTCCACCACTACTATCTATCTTTTCCCAATTTCACATTGTTGATACAGTTAGGTAGGGCTGCTCACCTTCTTTTGTCAGGATTCTCTCTGCTACTAAAATTCTTTCATTTCCCAAAAAAGTCCAACAAATTGATTCAAAAAAATTTATTTATTTATTTATTTATTTATTACACTTTCAAACCCCATAAAACCCTCAATATTAGACCCCCAAAAAAACATAAAAGAGTCAAAAACAACTCACTCATATTTTCCTAACTTCCTCAACTTCTCTTTTTTTATCTCTTTTTGTTTCACTTCAAATGAGAACAATAATGTCTAAGAACCAACATGAGTCCTTCTCATTTTCAAGAAGGTACTTCAATTTCAAGAAAAAAGTTGAAGATGAAGAGTATGATGATGAAGTTTACTTGAACAATTTCCACTCTTCCTCGCTTAGAGGTAGCGAGGAAGAGTATTTTGGGATGCATTCGCTGTCTGGTACAGCGAATGCATCCACAGTAAGCAAGAAACTGTCGCGTTCAACAGTTTCTAAGCTTCGTTCGGCTCTTACTTTTGGTAAGAGCCGAACACAAATAGGGCTTGGTACTAAAGTTATTGGTACTTTATTTGGTTATAGAAGAGGACATGTTCATTTTGCATTTCAAGAAGATCCAAAGTTAGGCCCAGCATTCTTTGTAGAAATGGCCACTCCTACAAGTCATTTAGTTAGAGAAATGGCTTCAGGATTGGTTAGAATTGCATTAGAATCAGATAAGAGGACAGGTAAAAAAGGGGTAAAATTGCTAGAAGAGCCAAATTGGAGGACATATTGTAATGGTAGAAAATGTGGCTATGCAATGAAAAGAGAATGTGGGCCTGATGAATGGAAGATTTTGAACTCAATTGGGCCTGTTTCAATGGGTGCTGGAGTTTTACCAAGTGATGGTGATGGAATTGGGTTAGAAGGTGAATTAATGTACATGAGGGCTAAATTTGAAAGAGTTGTTGGATCAAAAGATTCTGAGGCCTTCTACATGATGAATCCTGATGGTCATGGTGGTCCTGAACTTAGCCTTTACTTGCTTAGGGTTTAAACCGTGGCGTCCTGGTCAACTTGTGCTCTCTCGACTATTTCACTGAGTACCTGTTATGTTCGGGTTGAAGTATATGATCATAAGTTCTTATGAAGACATAAGAAGTTAGTTTTTTTATGATTAGGGTTTAAACCATGACGTTCTGGTCAACTTGTGTTCTCTCGACTATTTTACTGAGTACCTGTTATGTTCGGGTTTGAAGTATGTGATCATAAGTTCTTATGAAGACATAAGAAGTTAGTTTTTTTTTATGATGTATTTTTGGTTTGTTTTAATGTACTATGAGGGTATGAGGGAAACAAATTAAAGATATGGAGGAGGGTGGGGGTGTGAACTATATATGTATATAGATTATGTTTTTCTAGTTTTGTTGAAGTGAAAGATTATGAAGTAAACTTTGGTACTCTCTTTTTACTATAAGAGTTTTATAAATCTTATTTTTATTTAGATTTTGTTGTGTGAGTTGTATTTTCTTTTCATTTTGATCTAGTCTATTATTTTTTTTATAAGATAAGGTAGAGTTGAACTTTTTTCCACAAGATTACACCAATGAAGTAAAACTAGGAAAGAGATTAGTTTGGTGTGTTTTATCTAATTATGGCATCTAATTTGGTAGATGATGAACTTTTTGCTGTCTTGGTTAAAAGAAAATTCATATACTATTTTAGAATTTTTATTAATATTTTTCACCTTTTAGACTCTGAACTCTAGATATGATAGTGCCATGGATTTTGATAAAAACAAATATAGCAACATGATTTCGAAATTGAGTATTGTTTATGCAATTTTTCCATGAAAAAAAGATTTACAAGAACATATACCTAAACAAGAGCCTTCTAGTGATTACCACAACAATCTCCTTTCACCATCAAGACAATTACACATCCAAATATAATTAACTACTAATAACTTGTTTAGAAGGATTAAGAAAACTAGAAGACTCCAATTATAATTTAATAAGGAAAGTGATGGAGATAAAGTAATTAATATCTTGCAAAAAGGAGAACCATATATGATTACTCCATTTAGATATGATGAGTCCGGAGCTAAAGGGTGAAAAATCTTAATAAAAATTGTAAAATGGTATATCAAATTTCTTGGTTAAAAAAATCGCTACTTAATGAGCAATTTTATCGTTTTAATTAAAAAAATTCATATACTATTTTAAAATTTTTATTAACATTTTTCACCCATTAAACTTCGAACTCTAGATATGATAGTGCCATGAATTTTGATAAAACAAATAAAGCAACATGATTATATGAACCAAATAATTCACTTCCAATTATCTCCAACACGTGTGTTGATGTGTGCTTTTCTTCAATTAGAAGGATAATTTACTTTTTTCCTTCCATTCTGTATTTTGAGTTATATTAAAGATTCGATTAAATTAAGATCGCACACTACATAATTTATTTGAAATGATACTAATAATATAATTTTTTTATATTCAGAATTTAAATTTAAAATTTCTGATTAAAAATAATACAGTCTTACTACTATATCACAATTCCTATTCACTTTTTTATTTTTATTTTTACTTTTATTGTTCACTTTATAATTGGGGTCATTTGATTTCAATATAATATGTTCACGTTTGTTAGGCTGAATCAAAAGTTTGTCTTACGGACTTAAAAGGTTATATCTATTTATCTCAATTTTGTCTTTTTTTTTCTTTTTCTTTTGTCCAATTTAAGTTTATAACTTTACGATTTATTGTCAAACGTAGAATATTTTAACTTTGCTATAGGAAAAATTAAATGGACAACTAATCAATCGATTATAATAAATAGAACAAAATAGATTATTTTTAAAAAACTTTTATATCGTGTTATGTCGATTATTATAATTGTATCAATTAAATCTTTATCGTACATATTTAAAAACAACAAATGAACCAACTTTCAAATGTATGTAACTATTCGTAATATTCGAGATCTGGAGTTCTGAAATGAACAAATTTTCAACAAAAAAAATACTTTTTTCTTAAATAAATTTTACACAACATAAATTTAGATTAGTGATCAAGCTAGATACCATGATAGATATACAAGGAAATGATTTGAATAGTTGGTAACTTTTTTTATATCGATAGTCTATTTAAAATAATTTTTCTACTCGACAAAGATAAAAATAACATTAATATATACTTTTTTTTTAAAAAAAAAAAATCCTATAATATTGTTGCGGTTGTAAATGATTTTTAACTCCTTTTTGTTTTTCTTTTCTCTATTCATTGGCATACTACTCTTTTATTTTATAAAAAAAATAATTATAGTTTGACTAATGAAATGACAAAATTTATATCAAGTAAACATCATGTCAGTGTTATTTATACAATGGAAAACATATTTTTATGAGTGGGAAAAAGTAGATGAATACTCACAATCAATTGGTCTCCTTTATAGGGTTCAACTTAGGATATAACACTTGCTATTGTTTTGTTTAGCTTTCTTATTTGTCATTGTCTCTCTATTTTTGTCACTATGGAAAAATATTCAACTATAATGTCCTTTCAATACATAACCAAGCAAGGATGCGCTAAAATCAATGACCATTCACTCTGTTTAATCAGAAATTTTGAATTTTATAAAGAAAAAAAAGTACTCATATGATATATTATTTTATTACCGTGTGCTACTCATGTTAAATCAAATATTTACGATTATCAAAGTTCAATGACCTTTTATTTTTGTGCTTGACAAGAAAAAAAATGTAAAAATTGACTTGTAGACGGGCAAAGACATTAAGTCGGGCAGATTTGCAAAATCGTTGATCTTTTATGCTAATAAAATACTTTTTTTGTCTACTTTTATTTGTCATGAATTTCTTTTCAGAGTTAAACAATAAGAACTTTGACTAATAATTTACGATATAATTTTTCATCATATTGATATGTAAAAAATTGAAATTTTTATCATACTTTTTATATAATTTTTGAATATCTAAATTTTTTACTTAAAACGTATCGAATCGAACAGTATCAAACTGATTATGAACTTTATTCTATTAAATATTGTAAAAAAGATTCATGTAAAAATGCAACATTTCTACCAAACGCATGGGCCAGAAAATTTGTACCAAGTGATAAATGGTTCGAAATACATAACATTTTTATCAAGTGTTAAATAATCAGAAAATTTGGTCAAAAAATTAAAAAAAAAAAACTTTAATATTTTTTTATTTTACAATAATCTGATCTTTTTTAAATATTTTTTAGACAAAAGATATTAAAATTAAGAGGATAAAATACTTTAAAAAGTAAAATATTGTCAAATTCTGACGAAAAATATTTTTCCAAATGATATTTGTTGTTTCTTGTGCATGCCTTATTGTGACCTTGATTGATGGGAAGCTTTTCCATGTAATAATCACCCTTAAATTTCATAATCTCATTAATTAATGAGAAATTAGCTAAATGGAAACAAGATTAGACATAATGATAAGTACATAACAACAAATTGGAGAAAACAATGAATTAGGATTCCTTTTCAAATTATTTATCGTGATTTCTAAAAATAACAGAATAACTGTTTCATTTGGCTACATATATATATATATGTACAAAGAATAAAATGATATAGTATATCGGTTAATACTAGATTATATGCACGTGGATACAATATATTACGCTACGTTTTGCCAAAATAAGTACTAATAGCGCTACTTATGAAATTTTCCCAACATATTACTACTCGTAGAGCAATAACTTTCAAAAAGGATAAAAGGTTTGTAAGGGTACTGGGCTTGCAGCCCATTAAGACTGTAGCCCAACCACTTATAAGGCCCAAGGCTAACGTAAAGAAGGGCCCAAAAATTACAACTTATATAATATTTTGGGAAAATTGTATATAATAACAAAGTATTAATTTAAATTAAATGCTATAAATGCAGTTTGATTTAATTGTACCTCATAGAAAACTGTTGTTATTTTACCTCTCTCCTGGTGAATCTCGCTCGCCAGTCTCGTTCTCTCCCTCGCCTCTCTCGCTTTTTATACAAACGCAAATGTATAAAATGTGTTTGTATAAAGCGAGATAAAATTGTATATATGCATATATTTTCGTTCCCCTCTCCCAGATCTCGTTCACTACTCTCCCAGATCTCGCTCGCTACTCTCCCAGATCTCACTCACTCACTCGCCTCTCTCACTTTATACCAAAATGCAAATGTGTAAAATGCGTTTGTGTTTGTGCAAAGTGAGAGAAAATTATTTATATACATATATATATATTTGTTCCCCTCTCTTCCCTCTCCATTATCTCGCTTTCTCACTCGCTTATCCCACTTTATACAAACAAAAATGTATACATTGTGTTTGTGTTTGTATAAAGCGAGAGAAAATTGTATATACAAATACAAATGCATATATTTTCATCCTATACACTTATGATTATACAAATACGATCTTTTCCTGCCCAATTTTCTTTTGTCTTTCTCTCTTTCTCGCTTTATACAAACACACATTATACAATTGACCTTTTATATATGTATACCAAAGCAGATTATACAACTGCTTTTTTTTTATATGTATAGCGAAATTATACAACTGTTTTTTTTTTTTGGTAATTAGAAATTTTATTAAACGCTTTCTTTTTTATATGTATAGTGAAATATACATATTTATGTTTGCTATGAAACGCAATTATGCTAACTATAGTATAGCATACAAATATGAATTTTGTGTTTGTTATATGTGAAAGTTGCTCCAATACTTTTGTATATATCTTTAGATCTTTTGAAGATGTAAATTTAAATTCTAAAATATAATTCAGTAATTAACAATAGGGTTGTTCATGGTTATGGTTATAAAATCAAGCTGAACCGCAATTCAAATTAAACTGACTAAAAAATTGATATTTGGTTAGATTTAGTTTTTAAATTTTGAAAAATCGACACTATTTGGTTTGATTTTGATTTTACTAAATATTTACCGCAAAAATAACAAAATCGAACCGTGAAGTTATATAAAAAATTTATAATTATTTATAAATAAAATAGAAGTATTTTGATAAGTTTTTAATTAAATCTTTGATTTTACTACTTTCTAAGCCCACTTGCCCAACTATTAAAACTTTAAGTCTAAATCCATCAATATTCATTACTTTTAAGATCACACTTTCTCGGTTCTATATAAACTTTTTCTAACGCAATATTGAATATTTTAAAGTTCCCGCTAAAGAATATGATAATTGATTAGTTTTGACTATGAAATATTGATTTTTTTTAGAAGTAATTTTTCAATATTTTAAGGTGTAATTTTATTGAAAAGTATATTGATAAGATATTGAGATCTCTAGAATATTGAACCAACTTTATGTTATTGACAATATTGAGTTTTTTTATTTTCTAAATGGGATGAATCACTTTGTTTTGTATAATAGCTTTTACGTAAATTATTCATGTATTTGGTGTTTGTGTTTATCGAAATGTATATGTCCTGAACAAACTTATTACTATCGAACCAAAAAAACTAAAAAATCTAAACCAAATCGATGATTATTTTTTTTAAATTTGATTTTATTTGATATTAGAAATTTAAAAATCGATTAAATTTCATAATCAAAGTAGTAATAATTTTTAAGAAAATGTGAAAAGGGGTAGATACTTTTAATGAAAGATCAAAAAGTTCAAATAAGATAATTTTCTTGCAAGTGCACATTTCTCCTTGGTCTCAAATTCGTCAAATTCTACTAGCGCGCATCATCAATTATATTGAGCATAAAAAAAATTCTAATGATGTATTTATCGTGATATTTATATTTCGAAAACTTCTATGTATTTATAAAATTAGTTTGAAAATATTAGTGTATGTAGTTTATCTCTTTTTATTGTATAGCAACAATATTTGTTTATGATAATCAAGCTACAAAAGAAAAAAGTCGTAATTGTTCTTTACACGTCAGACCCGTAGTATGAACCTCTTGTTTTAAGATAATAAGAAAAAAATTATAAATTGTATAGAATTAAATATTATTTTTAATTCTTTATTAATACAAAAAAAAACTATTACCATTGAAATATATGGTGCACTAGATTGAGGTTGTTCCTCCATTAACCAAAGGTCTCAAGTTCAAGTGTATGGAAAAATCCTTAGTAGGGAGTATTTCATCCCAAAGGGGCCTTACGCGGCACGAATTTGGTTTTGTCAAACTCTAATACGAATACCTGACAACAATGAATAAAAATTACTTTTCTTCCGACAATTTTATTATATAGTCATAGTAATAAATTAATTTTTTTTTCAATATTAACACATTTTAATTTCAATATTTCCAGTTACAACTAAATTTAATTTTCACCAAAAATTTTCTTATAATCACTAGCAAAAAATTATTATATGTATCACAAACTAATATTTGATTATTAGAAAAAAAAACATTTTTTCCTTATCATGAACTTTGTCCAATATTTTAGAGTTTTGAATTAAACTATTTGAATCTTCATATATATTAATAGGATTTTTAACAACAAAAAATCAATGTATGAAATTGTAACAAATGACTAGTATTTTATTAACTTTGAAATAACTTATTCTAAGTTATATAGTAATAAATATGAGACATTTTTTTGCACGTAAAATTACATTTGCATTCAATTAAAATCAAAGCAATTAAAGATGTTCTTCCATTACAAAGTTTTTCTTTTTTTTCAAATTCTTTGTTTTTAGCTTTTCTAGCTTTCTCTTCTTCTTTAGTTAAATCTTGTGACAACCCCCTCGGGATCCACATACTCAGGTATTGTCTCTGCCATGGGCGGCCATTCGCTCTGTTAATCCCCTCTTATTGGCTCGCAGCCTCAAGGGAGAATCGAACCCGTGACCTATGGCTCCTTTACATCCCTCCCAAGGAGATCGCCTCTTACCAATTGATCTGCAGATCAATTGGTAAGAGGCGATCTCCTTGGGAGGGATGTAAAGGAGCCATAGGTCACGGGTTCGATTCTCCCTTGAGGCTGCGAGCCAATAAGAGGGGATTAACAGAGCGAATGGCCGCCCATGGCAGAGACAATACCTGAGTATGTGGATCCCGAGGGGGTTGTCACAAATCTTCGCTCTTACTTAATGATTTTGGGCTAACAATAAGCTAGCAAAGACTTTTCGAATTATACTTTTTTTGAAAATTAAAGAAATATAAATAAGATTCACCATAAAAAAATAATTTTAAATTAGTGATTGAAACAAAAGTTAAATATACCCATATAAAAAATTATACCCATTAGAATGGTGCATCTCAAACACGAATTTGATAAAACGAGTTTTGAAATAAAAAAACAGCATTCTATTGATTAATGGAGAAAGTTTCAAAAATTGAAATGCACAACAGGAAGAAATAGAAAATCTTCAAAGGTAAAAAATTTACCCATATTTTGTTTCTGTTATAAAGTTGTTATCTTTAGACAATTTATGTAAATTTTGGGTTAAACAGAATGATGGGGTATTTCAAGAATTTGTTTTTGTGACAAAGTTCTCAACTTTCAAAATTTTGTGTAAGTTGAAAGTATGTCTCCTTTTCTCGTTGCTGTCAACGTTGAGCTAACTATTCAAAATTATTGAACATTCGACATTGATTTTTTTCTATTAAATTTAGTGTATATTTATAAAGTTTGCTTTTATGTCATTTTCGTCTTAATATTGAAGCATGTTGAAGTTGATTCCTATATTGGTATGTAAGTTACTTTCGATTTTACGACATTTGGCTGCCCCCTTTTCCTCCTCCTTGTTCTTAGATATTTGTTATTTCACTATTTAGTATGACCTTTTTTCTCAAACACCTGCTATTTTTCTGCCTAGTAATTTTATTTGAAATAGATTACAGTTTGTTTGGGGGTTGAGATTAGTTTGCTTGTATCCCGTTTTCGTCTTAAACCTTCCTTTTATCGCTCCCCACAAAAATTCCCTGCATTTTCTGTTTATCTCTTTTAATACACTCTGAGGCAGTATGAAAATTGCCCCCCAGAAGTCTATTGAGTTGAATTCTCTACTTTACTTCTTAGTAATGTTCACATCTTGGTGAATCTTTTACCCTTTCCTGCTAAGTGAGTGTTTCCACCAAGTCCTTTAGTTTGTGAAGTTGCCTTTTTGCCTTTCTCAGAAGTATGAGGGTTGATGCCACATTGATTTAGCTTGTTGCTTCTTCACCGCGTTGCCTTAACATTATTTTGTTTCTGATTGCAGGCAGCTAAGCATACTGCTTCCTCCTGTGCAACAAAACCTTATGTCATACAATTTTCAATACCAACCACTATTGAAATCAGACTTTACAAGCTTCTATTCGACATGGAAGCTATTAAAACATTCATTAAAAGAGGGAGGAATTGCTGATCAGGTCCAGGGAGAACTGCCACGATGATGGTATGCTCATATGGTGAACTTTCTGGGAAAAAACTTGATAAAAATGGCAATGAATTATTTCGACTGTCCAGTAAATGATACATAGGCGTTCAACAAACTTCCCAGTCCAAAGCTTCAGTGTACTTGACTGTCTTGCATGCACTAAATTCCTCCTGTGTTTTTTTATGTATATATACAATGATAATTGACCTAAGTACTCTTAGACCAATCAACCAAAAATAAGTTGTCATAATGATATTTCACAACATTTAAATATAGGCTAAGAGGAAATGATCAAATAATACAAATACATCATCCATATGCAATAAGATACATATATCTGCGAAGCAAAACAAACAACATATATCAAAGGAGCACATGATTTTTTTGAGTGACTATATATGAGTCCTTAGTACTCAAATGTATGTGCCTTTGTTACTAATTTAATACATTTTTGTTCTCAGTAACCTTTTTCCACAAAATTAGTAGTATTGAAAATGAAAATAGTAAATCATGTACTAAATCCATTTTGAAAGTCATCAGGCCCAATTGGCTTATTGGTTTTCTATATAGAAAGAAAAATCCTTAAGGTGTCATTTGTTATTGATCAATTAAGCTAAAGAAATATTGAAGCAGTAATTCTGATTTTCATGTGGCTATGAATTTGTTAACTCCCTTATGAGGACGTTCCTTTGTAGTATGGGCTAAGCTAATACCAAATTGAACTATCATTGAAATCTATGAGTCATTTCAGAAAATGAATGTCGTGTTCAGTATATGACTTTACAATAAAGCTTATATCACTGTTTAATTTGCAGCTCGCTCTCTTGCAAGTGCTCATCTGATCTCCTTGGTCTCAAATTCATCAAATTCTAGTAGAGAGCATCATTAATTGAGCATAAGAGAAATTCTAAAGATGTATTTATCGTGGCATTTATACTTTGAAAACTTTTATGTACTAGTTTCACAGTACGTGCGTCGCACGTGTGTATCATATCATATAGTATACGATCTTGTAAAATGGAATAAATATTACTAAATTAAACCTTTTTTTGTAAATGAATATAATTGAAACAACATAGAGAAAGTACTTTTTAATGATTAATACAAATTGTCATAGAATTATTTGCTTCTTGAGATCAAAATGACCAGGTATATATCGTGGAAATATTTCAAAATACATTCAAAGTTTAAATATCGGGAGAAAGTGATATTTTTATAGTAGTATTTTTCCTTCACTCAACTTTATGAACAAATTTAACCAGCAAAATAGAAAAAAAAAATATCAGTATACAAACTGTCACCAATAGCTTTTTCAGTTTAAGGTTATGACTATAAATGATGGACATCATTTAAGTATAAATTTTCTCTTCAATATTTATGCTTGAAATTTAGTATATGCATGACACAAATAACTATTAACACAAATATTTTAATATTTATCTTTATACGTAATATATATTGTTAGAAAATATTTTTACTTAATTAATATTTGAGTAAGACTATCATAGAGAGGTAATTTTACTACAAAGTACACATCTACAGTGGATGTCTACACTGTTATAAGTAGAATGTTATAGAGATAAATATATCTTCAAAATGTCTACGCTGCTATATATATATACATATATTCAGTAGCATTATATAATGTTAATATATGAACAACATCACATATAATGAAAAATATTTCATTTCTTTGAGTTTCTAACTTATCTTTGCGGAATTGTAGTCTTCTCCTTTTTTCTGCTGCATACATATCATATTGTTGTTGTCTAATTAATGTATATAGTATATTATAAAAGTTGTATCGTTAGAAAACTTTTTCAGTAAAAAAAAAACTGAAGATCATTTTATGATCAATCACTATTTTCTTTATCTAATTTTATATATTTAGCAAGTCTTGTGACATAAAATTTTCCTAGATTAAAATGAATACAAAATAACAGAAAAATCATACTTAAAAATTTTGAAGTATATTCGAAGCATGATCTCACTCTAGGAGTACATATATCTAATGATCCTGACTGCGCAGTCCAAACCTTTTGTGATTCAGATTGGGCTTCTTGTTGAGACTCAAGAAGATCGGTCAGTGAATATTTGGTCCTACTTGGAAACAGTCCTATTAGTTGGAAGTATAAGAAACAAGAAACTATTTCATTTACCTTCAGTTGAAGCAGAGTATAGATCACTCAGAAAGGTATAGTGGGAGAACTAACTTGGCTACAAAGACTGCTTGATGAATTGACCATACACAATTCATGTCCCATTGTTGTTTATTGTGATAGTCAATCTGCTATACATATAGCTCACAATCTTGTATTTCATAAGAAAATCAAGCATATTGAAGTTAACAGCCACTTTGAGAGAAATAAACTTCAAGAGGGGCTCATTTCTTTGTACTGTGTTTCCACCGAACTGGCTTAGTAAAGTAGAAATCATTCGCTGTCAACTGTTCATAGTCAGCAGTGGAAGAGGGCGTAGCTTTGATTGCTCAAGTTGCCCTCTCATGGTTGAATGTGAAAAACGATCAACTTGCTGACATACTGACGAAACCCTCACTCGTGTGAAGCATTCAGTTGTTTTGGCCAACTTGGCTGTGAAATCATCACTACCAACTTGATGATTTTATTGGTATGTTTGGAAATAGAAATTCTTAATTCCATAACGTTTTTTTTTCCTTACACATTGACTTTCTCAAAATCACAAGTAATTTTTTTAACAATTTAATTTTTTTTTTTCAAGAAAATTAAATTGCATGTTTATCTTTTTTTCAGGTTGAAGTGAGCACATAATTTATAGACAAATTCCTAGATTTAAGGTTGACATTTTCCATGTACATGCTCTTTAAATATTTGCCGACACTCGTGGTTCAATAATTTTACTTAAATTCTTAACAAGAAATTAAAAATAAAATATCATAAACTATATTTCAAGCAAATATCTGTAAATTCAAGGAATATTTGACCAAATTATGTGGAAAACATGAAAAAAACAAATCCTGCAAAAGCATGTGGTAGGTTTTCACATTTGGAGGATTAATTTAAAAATTCATAAACTATATTTCAAGTAAATATTTGTATTTTGGTTTCTCATGTATTATATGTTGTTATGATGATCCTATTGTGATATGGTATTTGAGTGAGTTCGGAGCCTACAGGGTGAAAAATGTTAATAAAAATTCTAAAACGGTATATGAAATTTCTTTTTAACTAAAACGGTAAAATCGCTGCCTTGATAGCAATTTGATTTTAAAAAATAAATAAAAAATTTAATTAAAAATCGATGCGATTTGATTTTTTTTTAAAAAAAAAGATTGATTCAAACCTTTCTTTTAAAAAAAAGCAAAAAATAATTTTAAAAAATTGAACTTAAGTCGCTGCCTTAGAAGCGACATATTGAAAATATTATTTAAAAAAATTATTTTGAAAATCGCTCCTTTTGGGAGAGATTTTGTTAAAAAAAATCAAATTTAACAAATCGCTATTATAACAACGATTTTATTTTTTCCGGCGGACAAAATCGCTACTTAGTGAGCGATTTTGCCGTTTTGGTTTTAAAAAAATTTCATATACCGTTTTGAAATTTTTATTAATATTTTTCACCCTTTAGGCTTCGAACTCGTTTTTGAGTCCCAGATCAATTTAATAAGGAGCTAATGTACTTTGGTTTGTTTGTATAGTCTTAAGCTCTTTCATTTCGATTGTTAGCTTTTAAGGTATGATTATTCGTGTATGTTGTGTCGAGGAAAAACATGCAAAGACTGTATGATTAACATCTTTCCATCAAACTTTGTATATATATATAAGTATACACTTAAATAATTATAAAGTTAAATAGATAGACAGATTAATCCTACGATGCGTGCATGCGTCTAAATTCATGGTACAACGACATTCATGTATTGAGTCACCTTGAGAAAGTTAGGACTAAACTAAGTAAGCTAATTAATCTTACTTAATATTGATATTCCATATTATTTTAGTGACATTGTAGTATAAGTACCTTTTCTTTTTCCATTTTCTTGAACTACTTAATTAGCAAGAAGTCTATTATACTTTCAAATAGTTTGGTGTTACTAATTCTTTTAATTTTCTTTATGAGAAACATAGCACTAAGTAATTGTGGTCAATTCTTGATTAATAGGATAATATTGTTAATGTAATTTGTCATAATTCGAACCATAGTATCATAAGCTTCAATTTTTTTATCCTCTTTTGGCAATAATGTTCACTCAATTATTAAATGTTGATATTTATAAACTTCTTTGAAATATATTTAATTTAAAGCATCATTTTGAACAAATTCTCAAACATAAGAGACCGATAATTTTATTATTTTTCACATATGGCACTACTAAAAAAATTATTATAATATGTCTAATCGTTATTGTTATGTATATTTTGATTGAATGAGTGAATAAAGAAAAAATAGAACTAGTTCGCACACATAGAAATTAGGAGGCTTCCGAATATTTCAATGACAAATTGTTTCCACTATCCGCTTTTCTAGTAAACTGATTCGATGAAAAAATTATATTTTATAACACAATTTTTTCGTTAATTTAAAAATATTTTATTTCTAGTAGTGTGTCAATTCCTGTGGGCTGCCACACACAAAATGTAGAGTTTGACCAGCAGCATAGTTAGCAGGTTAAATAATGCACTTGAATTGCACATTATTTGACTTCTTTACAATTTCACATACTATATATGACAATGTGATAATTAATAATGCATGGAGAACTTTGAAAATACTTAAATTTGATTAAATTCAATTGTTATACAGATATTTAAAGATAAATTTAAAAAGCTGAAAAATGAATCATTAAGCTTTTGATATTAATTTTGAGAATAATTAATAATCTACGAAGAAAAGAGGAAAACGACAATCAATCAAAGATCTTCCTCCCTTAAAAAAGCGAATGAATCATTTTTTTGATTTTTCAATCATTTTGTTTTAAGACGCTATCGTCTTTGAATTTGGCCAATAAAATTAAAATAGTTCTAAAAAAAAGTTAGGAATTTGGAAAGTAGAAAAATCTTGCAAGTAAAGAAGAGACAATCAAATAATTGATTTTTAGTAGTCAGAGTCAATGCCTAAATTGTCTTTATCTCAAGCCAAGCATGACCACAAAATAAGGCAGTTTTTATGATTTGTTATTAATTTAGTACTTATTTTATTTTAATTTATGTGATGTAATTTAATTTGATATAAATTTTAATTAAAAAGACATTTGAAACATGACAAATTAAATTATTATTATATAAATTGAGATGAAAGGAGTACGTTTTTTGGTTGCTTTTTTTCATGTCTCTTTCATCAAAAAGAAAAATGATGAACCATATTATATAGGACCTTTTACACTCAACAATGAAATAAAAAAGTCAACACACACACAATACTCTAAATCAAGAACGATTAATATCTCTCATAATCAACGAGATGAATTTAGAATTTGAAGTATAATATGGATTTTCACAGTTAGCCATCTTAAGTTTATATGTATTAATAACTGAGTTTCCAATCAGATATATATACTATAAATTTCTTAAAAGATATACAAAATAAAAGTTATTGAATTCATATGAACCATTACTATGTAGATCGATCTTCATTTGCCTCCACAACCAAATACAAAAGAAAAAAAGTACTTCTACACCATGCTCCATGAATCACCATTCTTTATAGTAACATATATTAATATATATATATATCAATAAATCAATGTTTATATACATTTCAAACCAAAAAATCACATACCAAACAACCTATACTAATGTAAACAAAAAAAAAACTATATTTTGCAAAACTCTTTTTGATGATCAATATATGAAAATTAAAAAAAAAAAAGTATACCAATATATAAATTTCTTTCAATTTTGTGGTGTAGAGTCTTCAATAGCATTATGTCTCTTTGATGGAGCAGAAGGAGGAATTGGAACCCCTTTTGGTAACATAGTAAATAATAAATTATCAACTTTGTATGCATTTTCTTTTTTGTATACCTTCATATGTTGTGATGAAAATATTCTTGAATTTTCCTCTACCATCATAATTCTCCCAAATCTTGATGCTTCAACAATATGACCATAATTAAAAAGTAGAGAAATAACAAGTATCAAACAAGTTAATTTGCTTGATGAATAAAGGGTTTTTGAAGAAGAAAAAGAGAAAGCCATTGATGAAAGGATTATATTTTCTTGAATTTTCTAAAGGGATTCTTGAAATTGATTTTTATAATTTTTAGTATATGTTAGTAGGTTTATTTATATATGCATGGGGAAATGAGATAGTTTGACAAATGGGGATTTTGTAAAATGTTGAGAAAGAGGGGGTAGGGGTGGGGTATTAAGTGATATACACGGCAATTGACTAAAATTAAATTATTTTTTAAATAAAATGTCAACTGATAAATTAAAAAAAAAAATTGAAAGAGCCGGCAATTTGTTTTCTTTTTTTTATGCTTTTAATAATATGACACAATAATTATTTATATTCGATATTTATATTGATAATATATGCATGATGCACTATAAACTTTATTTATCGATTAATCGTAGTTAACTAATATATATTGTCACCCAAAGGGGCAGAGATCTAAATGCTTTAGGTATTGATTACGGATTTGGCTAGCATAGAGTATCGATTACTGGTTCTAGAGTATCGATTCTGAATTTATTAATTTGAGATCGCGTTGTAGGAATCAATAAAATTTATATTCTGAATTCATTAATCGTGATAAACTGATATAAGTTGATGTAAACATCGAGTGAATGTAGGTAGATTAGTTATATCTCTTGTTTGAATATTGTTTTTTTCACTTCTTTTTCAAGTCAGTGAAAGGGATTTTCTCATGAGTTTCCCTTACGTTAGAAATTTGTCTGTGTGTGGTTTGGTTTGAAAAAATGGAGGAATTTAGAATTTGCAAGCATTAATTAGTAGTTATAATTAATATATATGATGCCACATGGTGTACTTAGAATTTGTCAAATATTAGAAAATTTCACTTTGAATTCTTGTCCAATAAGTAAAAAGAAAAAAAAAGGTTTTGAACTAACATGGAGAATGTTAAAGAATGACAAAAGTCCCACATCGGTGGTTAATGAGATGGGTGGCCTCCTTATAAGGCTTGGGCAATCCTCCTCCCTTTGAGCTAGCTTTTGGGGTGTGAGTTAGGCCTAAGACCTAATTTCACATGGTATCAGAGCAGGGCCCGTCTCACCCGATGTTGGGGCCCCCCAAAATCAAAATTGCCCACGCACCAGATGCTAAGCACTGGGCGTGAGGTGGGGTGTTAAAGAATGACAAAAGTCCCACATCGGTGGTTAATGAGATGGGTGGCCTCCTTATAAGGCTTGGGCAATCCTCCTCCCTTTGAGCTAGCTTTTGGGGTGTGAGTTAGGCCTAAGACCTAATTTCACATGGTATCAGAGCAGGGCCCGTCTCACCCGATGTTGGGGCCCCCCAAAATCAAAATTGCCCACGCACCAGATGCTAAGCACTGGGCGTGAGGTGGGGTGTTAAAGAATGACAAAAGTCCCACATCGGTGGTTAATGAGATGGGTGGCCTCCTTATAAGGCTTGGGCAATCCTCCTCCCTTTGAGCTAGCTTTTGGGGTGTGAGTTAGGCCTAAGACCTAATTTCACATGGTATCAGAGCAGGGCCCGTCTCACCCGATGTTGGGGCCCCCCAAAATCAAAATTGCCCACGCACCAGATGCTAAGCACTGGGCGTGAGGTGGGGTGTTAAAGAATGACAAAAGTCCCACATCGGTGGTTAATGAGATGGGTGGCCTCCTTATAAGGCTTGGGCAATCCTCCTCCCTTTGAGCTAGCTTTTGGGGTGTGAGTTAGGCCTAAGACCTAATTTCACATGGTATCAGAGCAGGGCCCGTCTCACCCGATGTTGGGGCCCCCCAAAATCAAAATTGCCCACGCACCAGATGCTAAGCACTGGGCGTGAGGTGGGGTGTTAAAGAATGACAAAAGTCCCACATCGGTGGTTAATGAGATGGGTGGCCTCCTTATAAGGCTTGGGCAATCCTCCTCCCTTTGAGCTAGCTTTTGGGGTGTGAGTTAGGCCTAAGACCTAATTTCACAGAGAATACTATGTTTAATTGTGTTAGGTGAAATTGATGTTGAAGTACATACATTGGGGTCTGCAAAAATTTAATATTACAATTTGGATATTAGTTTGTTAACAAAAATTCCAAGTCAGTAACAGAAAAATAAAAAAAATATTTAGATTAATTAAATTTTAATCAGATGTCTCATATTCGAGCTTCTGAAAATCGAGAAATCTTTGTTGGTAGTATCTCTCCCAAAAATGGACTCTGTAATATGTGAAAACGAACTTAATCGAACTCCAATGCAGATATAAAACATCAAATGAAAAACAAAAATAATAACATTTTAGTCAAACCCTAATACTAACATGATTCAGACACTAAACGAGAAAAAAATAACAGCCTCACCTTGGACGTGCAATACTTGCTTCATAGTCTGATTTATTTAAATTTTCGTCAAAAAATCTCAACTTATGCGCGAGGTAAAGCACTTCCTTTTAAAAATAACTCATATATCGAGATCAAACGTGAAACCTCTCGTTAAAAATGAAAAGTACTTCAACCTAAAATATATGCTTGTTGTTATCAACACTTTATTGTTAATACCTAATGTGATCAATAATTAATGGCCTAATCAAGATAATTAATTGTTTCATTATACACATCACCAATAATTTTTTCTACTTAAAGCTAATATTGCAATTGGTGTATCTTTTGCGTGGGAAACTACCCTAAGAAAACTAATTAGTGTTCCATTAATCTTTAATTACTTTTTCAAACATTACGCCAATGATTGACATTTGTATTTAGAACATAATCTTAGTATTATTCACCAATATTTTTTAATTAATAAGATATATTCAACTATTTCAATTCAGTTGATGCAACGGAAAATAAAAATAGGCCAAAGTCTTCAATAGAGTATCAATACAAAACTTTATGATAACAAAATAATTTAATAAATTAATCAAAACGGTCTTTATTAAGTTAAAAAAAATATTGTGATCTCTATAGAAAAAAAAACTTTTATTTAGTAGAAAAGTTGAAATTTGGAAAGGAAAAAAATAATTTAAAATGTGCCACGTCATGAATTTTACAAGTAGGTTTGTGGGGCCATGATAGGTGTTAAGAAGTCAAAAGTCAACGATTTTGTGTAAAATCTGGACCGTTAATTAAGAGTTGAACGGAATTAGACCGACATTGGATAATGATGTTTAATAAAATAGTAAACTTTGGACTATAATAAAAACCTATTTTTGGTCTTTATTGATTATGATTTATGAGAAAATTTTATAGAAAATTTCATATCCAATAGTACTTGACGATGTGGTTGTTTGATCGAGATTTTTATTCACGTCTAATTAGAGATTTTGAGTTTAATTTTTAGTAAAAAAAAATGAAAATATGATTTTAATCAAGAAAATTAACATCTATTTCATATGATCAGACATTCTTATAACAATAATCCTTTCTATAATAATGTTTCTTTATAAAGGATAAGTTGTTTTCGTAATTGGTTTTTATGTTATGCTATATAATTTGTTGTTTATAACAATATTTTGCTATGACAGTCGAAAAATAATTGAACAAATGATGATGTTATGAATAGATTGAATCGAATATATAAAAAGTTATTTGATCTTATTTAGTGACCTGAATGGAATGAATTTAGAATTTGTAGAGTCGGATATCAGATGATTAAACTCAAAAGAAAAAAATATTCATTAATTGAATGAAGATATTACTTGGCAATTTTATTTAAAAGCTTAATTATTTCTCTTGGTCATACAAAAGTTCATTAAGATCTACCAACCCAAGTATCTTTTTTTTTAAAAAAAAACACTTGGTCAATTATTTCATCCATATATGATGAAAAAAAATGCGTTTATATTATGTGTACTTTTTTTTCTTCATTTTATACTTACTATTACGTTTTAATATTCTCATACGTCAATTTAATTTTTAAAAAATTATTGAAATGATATCAAGTCATGAAGTTATCTTTCTTAAGATGCCTCAACTTCTGATCATCAACTAGCTACTAGAATTTAGTCAGTTTATTTTTAATAAATACATTGCATATTTAATAACTCAATTCGTTTTTAACCCGTCTAAATTTAATCTGATATCATTATTCAATGACCAATAAAAGAGGAAAATCCATTAACATGGACTTAGACTAGGACTTTATAAAACAAAAAAAGAAGGTAAAAATTGAAGAAGATTAATTAGAAGAATTCAAAGAGGTTGATGGTGGTCCCTTAAGACCAACCATATCTTTGCTTCCTAATTTTGGACAATTGTTCAATATAATGATCATAAGTCAATTACTTAATTAACTACTCCACTAAATATTTTTTATAATTAATTAAGAATAAAAATGAGTTAGACTTCTAAACTACTACTTAATTAACACCTTTGCTTTGTTTGTCAAAGTTTTCATTAAAAAATATTATTAAACAAAAAATTAAGGCTACTTAGTCAATTTATGTGTATCACGTTGGATATTATTCTCGTCTGCCTTATCATACCATGCACGTCAATTGTAGTCAATTAAGGTGTCACGTAGGATATACATATAACAAAAGACGATATTCAACTGATTCTATATCTATGGTCAATCTATGTGACTTCACCATTAATTCTATATCTGTGGTCGACCTATGTGACTCCACCATTGATTTCAAGTTTATTTAATTGACCTTGTACCCTTCGATCTAGGTAGCTCCACCACTAATTTTAATCTCGAAAATATATAAATTGCAAAGTAGATTAGAAGGCGTTAAAAATAAAGAAATTGTTGGAATTATATTATCGTTTTTTTACCTAGTCTTAATATAAATGCAATATATTTTTTTGGTCATAGGAAATCTACCCCCAAACCAAAATTTGAATGTATCAACGGAGCAATTCAATGGTAATCATAATATTAGTCCGACCATAGTATATATTTATGGTCAATTCAAACTAGACAACCTCAAAAATATCTTGGCACGTCGTGCTTAGTGTAATTTTCGAAAATAATTTTAAATTTGGTGTGAATTATTAATTTTATTTTTAAACTATTAACATTTTAAAAATACTATTATATTTGGCTAACTGGACTTTAATATATCACCGATCTTGCAATATCAATGAAATACACCTCTAAATTCTCGTCAAATTTAGGGGTGTTTTCAACGCTTCTATCATAAAGAGTCTCATTCTCGTACAACAGTTTGTGATGACTCGCTATATCATGTAACAAATCGAAGATATATTTAAATTTAATTAGTCAAATAAATGAGTATTTTTTAAAACTGTCGATAGTATTTAAATATAAAAATAATAGTTTATGTGTTTAAAAGTGTTATACTCCATTTCATCCATTCTAGTTTTAGATTATTTCCTTTTAATGAAATTATATCTCACAGAATAAAACACACATATTAAGCATTAAATGTTCTATAATATTTAATGCTTGAATCAAACACAATTAAAACAATCAAAGTAGGGTGTGAAATGTAGCTTAAAATTAGGGGTGGAAAAATCAACATATAATATGATGGTTGGTCCAATTTATTAAATTTGAATTAGTTAATGACATACTTGTTTTATTAGCTCAGTTCATTTCGATTCACTTAATTTAATTTATTTTATATATATATATATATATATATATATATATATATAAAA
>NC_028641.1:4642484-4666368 GCF_001406875.1 Solanum pennellii | reverse complement strand
TAAAAGGTTGATATGCATGCCCAGAATGACCTATAAGAAATTTTATCTATATTTTTTTTTAAATTCTAATTTTTATTTGATATGTTATTTATAGTTTAATAAAAGAAAATAAGTGTTATCGGGCATCCAAACAAATTATAAGAAAACAGAGAATTTAAAATTTAATAAAAATTGAACGTGTTAAGTTATGATCTAACAAGTTTTAAATTTAATTTAGCTCAAATAACTTTTGAACAGATTAACGACCCCATCTATTTACTAATTCAATTTCAAAATTTTAAGTTATAGCTTTAGTCATTTGACATATATGCTTACTTAAAATATATACATTTCTAATCGAATATTAATATTTAACTTAACATAAAGTTTAACGAAGAAAGAAAGAAAAAGAAAATTATACTTGCAATTTAAAACAAAACAGAGATACTAATATGACCACATGTCACCTCATTATAGGTAAAATATAGAATTTTAAATTACATTATTTCTAAAAATAAGAAAATATGATTATAGTATATTTTCTTAAAAGCACACTAATAATAATAATAATAAAACTACGCATATAAATTGAATTAGAGAAAGTAACAATCATCACAAATCGTGATTGAATAGATAATCAGATTACTTTATCTTTAGCTAGAAACATCGAATTCAAAAGTCTTAACACATAAATTAATATAAAAAAATAATAATTAAACTATTTATAACAAATTCAAAATCAATCGAAATTCAAAATAAATACAACCACACACTAAATAAACTAGAACAAGATAAGCCTGGATATAAAACAGTGTGGTAGCTAAGCTGACACATCTTTAAATTCATCTAATCTTGAAAAAAGTGTACATTATTTACATAATATATAGTCCTTTACTTTCATCATCATCATTTCGTTAGGACCACAACTGAAAAAAAAATTGTACCATATATATAAAGCATGCATTATATTATATAGTTAGTGTGTGTGCAGACTGTTGAAAATCTACATAATATAAACAAGAATGATTTGTATTTGCTAAACATCACAAAATGTACTGCCAAATTTAACTTTTATAGCATCTTCTAGCTACTAGCATTTAACGTTCGAAAATATATTAACCTGATTAATTCAGATTCATATCGTGTAGTTAGATAAAAATTTTGTTGTTATAAGTGAAAGTAGTGAGTTTTGAATTTCGAGTGTGAAAATTGAGTAGATGTTCTTGGAAAAACTTGAAAATATCGACAGAAATGAAGTTTGATAGTTTAAACTTCTTTTTGTTGGTATAAGTTTTCCCAAATCGTGTGATGTGTTATAAATCAGGAAGAAAGTTATAAAAGGACTTTGACTTTAGCTTCCGATTTATAACACAAAGATAAACACAACTTTATCCTTCAAAAATTAGAAATTTTAAAAAATTTATCATCAAACTTGAACACTATGAAAATAAGTGAAAATATCATTAATCGTTTAGATAGGGTGGGTGTAAAAAAAAATGCCAAAAACTGAAGTTAATTTTTTTGACTTATTCATTTATGGGGGCAGAGAGGTGTACATAATTATCTTTTTGGAGCTTTATGACATTTTGGTCAACTTTGGTAACTAAAAAACTATATAATTCCAAAAGCAAGAAAAATGAACAATTACTAGTCACCTTTGTTTGTTATGTTTTAATTACCATACTAACGAAAACTATTTTTCAAAATATTAATATATAATGTGAGACGAAGAGAGTATAAATTTTGAGATAAGTAAGAATCAAAGGAAGATTAAATATTAAGAAGCAATTGGAAATATGTAATTTTTCACATCTTTTATAATACTGTAGTTGAATTCATTTCAACTACAATATAATAATAGAGGTGTAAGAGGGCACACATTGAGCAAAACCATATAACATATCTATATATTGTTAATAATCAAACAATCGAACCAATCAAAATCGAGAACAACCAAATTGATAAATGTCTATTATACATGATTTAGTTTGATTTCAATAATTTAACAATCGATTAAACTGTTTTGATTTAGTTTTGACTTATAACAAACCTAAATACCCTTACACTGACATATAATTTGAGACAGAGGGAATATACATCTATTATTCTTCACTTATTGAAAAAATTTTCACAATTCAATGAACTTTCTTCTAAGTCCAACAAGGGTAAAATATGTACATTCATTCATTCATTCATATGTTAAAAGACAATAAAATAAAATGTGTGGTACATTTCAAGTAAAACAACAAAATGTCAAGAAAAAAGGTAACTCACTATTGGCAAATTCCTTTCATTTCAACAATAGTAGAATAACCATAAATAGTTCAACTACAAAACATCTCAAAATCCAACAATCATTCAAATATCCCATTGAAGATTGAAAATCCACAAAACTTGAGTTCATCTCAACATCAATAACATACTTGAGTTCTTGTTCACATTGTTTTACCCCAAACGGAACATCGGTTGTTGACACCAAACCATAAGAGTAACATAAATTTTGATTCCCCCATGCCCCAAATCTCCTTCCCATTTTCCTATAAAACCATTGAGAGAATTGAAGTTCACCTGTTAGATTGTTACCATATAGGTAAATAGCACTTACATTAGGCAAATCTTCAAGATTCTTTGGGATTTTACCATTGAGTTTATTGTCATTAAGTCCCAAAAATCTTAACTTTTTTAACTTTAATATAGACTCAGGTATCTCACCTGTCAAATTCATGTTTGACAAATCCAAAGTTGTTAACTTTATCATGTTATACCAATCAAGAACATCCAAGAATCCACCCATTGGATTGTTTGACAAGACTAACTCCTCCAAACATGTCATTTCTTGAATTGACTTAGGTAATCCACTTGATAACTTGTTGTTACTAAGGTCTAAAAGTGTTAAATTCTTCAATTGTGAGATCTCTTGTGGGATTTCGCCTTGTAAGTTGTTGTAACTCAAATCAAGTTTCAAAAGTGAGATCAAACCTCCAAATAATGGTTTAGGCAAGACACCAGAGAGTTTGTTTCTGCTTAAATCACATATCAAAAGTTGATTGAACCTTCCAAAAGTATCCGGTATTTTGCCGGTGAGTTCGTTTCCAGCAAGAACTAGTCTTTTCAAGTTCACTAAATCTCCAAGATTTTGTGGTATTTCACCAGAGAGTCCATTTTCTACTAGTACTAAAGATTGGAGCTTTATGAGTCTACCAAATGTATTTGGGATTTGGCCAATGAGACCGGGATTTGATCGAAACTCGAGCGACTCCAAACTACTAGCAAGAAACTCCCACCTCTCTGTTGGGATTGAAGTTGGATGATGACGAGGCGACACGAAACAACTGAAAAATGAGAGAGATCTAAGGTGCTTTAATGTGAATAGATTGGAGCTGAATTCCACATTTGGTGCACAACTTAGAGAATTATCATGTATAGGTCCAATGTTTAAGTCAGTAACATACCAGAAACCATCAAACAGGTCACAAGATACACCCTGTACAGAGGAAATAGAAACAAAATAAATCAGAAATATGAGTATGATGCATCAACCATATAACTCTCACTCTCCCCGTCCGTTTCAATTTGTTAGTCTTACTTCCGGTTTTAGTCTGTTTCAAAAAGAATGCATTTTTCATACTTTCTACATTAACGTGTCTAAAACCACAAGTTTAAAGAAAACTATGCTACATTCTTTAACTACGTGTCAAGTCTAAGACCAGACAAACAAATTGAAACGAACGGGGATGTATTTCATATAAGCTCTGTCCCTGTCCTGTATTATCATTGTGTTTTAAAACATATTCTGTCTCTGTTGGTCTGTCAAAACTGCTAAACAAAACAAGCCAAGAATGTACTGATATTCATTATTGAAGTATGGTTCATCAAACTTCTATGGCTAATTAGCTATCATTCCAAATATACAATCAATTTCTTTGATTATATGTCATAGTATAAAATTTCTACTTAAAGCTTTGAAAAATTTATATACAATGAGAAGTCATATCTTGTCATGTATACAACAAAATAATAAAAAAGGACAATTAGAACCATATGCACAAAAAAGTTTAGTTCTTTTTTTTCTTTTACCTTTTACTAAACAGAATCCATAAGGCAGAAAAGTAACTAAAAAAGTGAATTTTATGAAAAAAAATAATTGTGTTACCTGTATGGGAGTCCAACCACAAGGATCTGGATAAAGATCTGAACCATTCCACCATTTACCAACAAAGCCTTGAATGGTTGAGTAAAGTGAATTTATCTCATTTTTCTCCATTTGAGCAGTCATGTTTTCAGTATCACCATTGCACCAAACACCAAAATGGAGGATAAAAATGGTAACTAACACACAAAATCTTGATGAATTCTTGAAACCCCTCATCACTATTCTTAGTTTGACAAAATCTAGAAAGTTTAAAACTTTGTCACATAAACAAACTAGTTAGAATTCTTGAAGAACCCCATCATTCTTTTGAAGCTAAATTTTCTTGAAAATGAGTACACAAAGTGATCAAAGATAACAACTTTTTATCACACAATGAGTTCACAAAAGTGTTAAAAGAAAACAACTTTTTCACACAAACAAATTCTTGAAGACCCTCATCACTCTTTGAAGCTAAAATTTTCTTGAAAATGAGTACACAAAGTGAACAAAGATCAAAACTTTATCACATAGACAAACTAAAATCTTGAAAATGAGTTCACAAAGTGTTCAAAGAAAACAACTGTCACACCAACAAATTCTTGAAGACCCCCATCACTCTTTGAAGCTAAAATATCTTTAAAAAGAATACACAAAGTGAACAAAGATCACAACTTTATCACATAGACAAACTAAAATCTTGAAAATGAGTTCACAAAGTGTTCAAAGAAAACAACTTTGTCACACAAACAAATTCTTGAAGACCCCCATATCACTCTTTCAAACCCAAAAAAAAAAAACTTGAAAATTAGTTTGAGTAGACAAAATCTTGAAAGTAACAAACTTTGTCTACCATGCAAGAAAAGTGTTTTAAGCCAAACTAGAAGAAACTCCAAGAGGGGTATCTTAAAATGCTTTCATTTCATTAATATAAAAGAAAAATGTGTACTTTTTTTTGTTTTTTGGGGAAAATGCTAAAAGAATCCAATCAAACAGGGAAATGGAGGGAACAAAGAAGTAAAGAAGTAAGGTGCTTGTTAAAAATGTTTATAGAAAGCTAAGGTAGAAGGTAGAGAAGAGTAGAGTGGCAGAAAGCCAGAAGGGAAACACAGAGGACATAACACACAAGTCTAGGATGTCTTTACACCTAAAAAAAAAAAGCCTATTATTGCACTCTTCTCAATGCTTCACATTAAAAGCAATTAAGGTAATCTCAACTAAACAGTTGTGATTTTTTAAAGTTTTCATAAAACAAAAATTTATGATTCCAAATTTGATCGGTACGATTTTTCACTTAGACACTTTAATTAGCAAAGTCTCTTTTAAGTTGTTAGCAGCCCATATAGACATTCCTCGTAGAGTAGTTGTTACTACAAATATAAAAAACTATATTATAGTTATTTTTGTATATTCAATGTACTAGTGCTATAGATAATAAAATACATAGAGTTGAACATAGCGAAATAAGAAATTAAAAGATTTCGTTCAATTGTTTCCTTTTACTGACTTAGCAACTTCCGTGATTTTCATATTAAATAAGACTTAATTAAGGTGTTTTAATGAAAATTTTGTATCGATTTCAAGTGTATCATGTGGCATTAGTAACTAGTAATACAACTATACTAGTGAAGAAAGTTCGAAAGAAATGATTAAAATATAAAGGAGTAAATGTCTGAAAACATTAAAAGAATGTAGAGAATATAATAAACTGATAACAATGTGCTTTCTTTGACATAAATTTTTAGATGAGATGGTTATACACTTCAACATGATATCAGAATTCGTAAAGTTTTTGGAATCGAATAATCTCATCACCATGCATATCAAAAAAAAATTTTACGTATTTGTCCCATGAAAAAAAGGGTGTATTAACTGTATCATTAATTAAAAAAGTGTACTCTCTCTTTAACAGTTTATACATTTTGATGAAATGATCATATCCTTTAATAAAGAATTCAACATGTAATTCAATGTAAACATACACAATTTTTTCGTTATTTGATTAACTCTCGAGCCTCGACTACCCTTTTCTCTTATCAAGCTTGAAGCCTAAACACATAAAATTTAAATTATAAATCCGTCTCCGAATTTACCTAACCTAGTAAGTAGTTAGTATTTCACTCTTTTTTTCACCTTTCTTGATTTTGGAAGGGGGTAGGGGGACCATGATGTTAGGGAAGGTGCATGTAAATGCATGAAAGACAAAGGTAGTTTTTGTCTTTGGGTGAATGCCTTTGTATTATTGGATTTACATTTTTAACAGATTTTGAAAAGACAATACATAATTCAATAATCTTTAGAAAGTGCTTCATTACTTTTTTTGGGACTTGATCTTGCGTTGACATAGCTTTAGATTTAGTAAAAATATATTCCAAAATATAAAACTAATTTAATATATTACATTACTTTCCCAAGTCTAAAAACTTTAACTTAAAAATTTGATTCATTAAATTTTGAGTATCTTTTTTTTTTGTTACTCCCTTAATGACAGAAGTATCGAAAATATTTTTGAATTTGACATAAATTATTAATTTCGTCTCCTAGCTATTGATAGTCTTAAAAAATTCTTCTATTTGATTAACTAAACTGACATCAACGCCAATCTGCCACAACAATAACAAATGATCTCAAACTCTTGTACGTAGAAGCATGTGACTTTTAATAAAAAGTTGAAAAAAAGTGTTGAAAACACTAAACTAGGTGAGAATTTAAGGTGCATTTCATCATGTTGGAAAATCGAGAGTGTATTTAAGTTCAGTTAGTCAAGTAATTGATGTTTTATGGTAATCAATACTTCAGAAATGAAACTGATAATTTGCGTTAAGTTTAAAAGTGATTGTTTTTTATATTTTGTATAAAAAAATAAAATGATATACTCTAACTAATTTTGAAGTTTTTATTTACCCTTAATGAGATAACTATAGTCGAACCAATATTTATGACCATATAATAGAATTGAATTTACAAATACTAATGATTTTTACATTTCCACTTATTTTTTTTCGTGTATAAAACTTTGTATTTATTTAAAGTTGTTTGTTGTAATGATTGCAATAAAGTCCTTTTATGACCTATGAGTATTCATTTTCCTTCCTTAAATGAAGGTAGGGCAAGAAGATAAATAATGATGTTCAATTATTTAAGATAATAGATGAACCAACATGGCTTGTGGTAGTCGGGTGCAGTGGCGGAACTAGAATTTTTGATAAGGGGCTCAAAATATACACGATATAGCTGAAGGGGATTCGATATCTATTATATATACCTAAAAAATTATTTTAACTATGTATAAATCATTTAATTTTCCGCCGTTCGAACCCCCTAATTGATAGGTGGCTTCTCCACTTGTTGGATGCGCTATCTAAATTCCATCTATTCTTGATTAAGGATTTCGAATTCAAATTTTCTTTTTTTTAAAAAATCTTATTAAAAGTATCCATCTCAAAAATTGACTTTTACGATGAACGAACATGAATTTAATCGAAATCTCAATACACATACTTATCATCATACGAAAAAAAGAAAAATGATAAATAGTATATGAATTAATGAGTTTAAATTCATTTAATTATATTACTAGCAATCTAGCATTATGTAGTAGGGAAGTAGTATGAACATAGAGTCCATATAATTTTGCTCACATGGCCTCAGTACTATTTACAGTATAGTCCCCAATAATTTTCTTGTTTTCATTTTTCCCCCTTAATCTTTTCAAAAGTGATTTACACTTGCTACTTTGAACATGGAGTCTACAAAGGACACTAATTATAGTGATTAAAGACCTAGAAACCCAAATATTTTCTTTAACATAGATCTTTCTTTTACTTGTAATTTGGAAAAAAAAACAATTAAAATGTATTACATTTTTCGTTAAAATTAAAAAATTACTTCACCAAAAAACACAACTGATTGATCAAATTTTAATTTAGAAGAATAAAAAAAAAAATCATACTCAGAAAATCATAAACAAGTGAGACAATCTCTTAATTTCTATCGTTCCTTCAGAACAGGATCTAGAATGATAGGTAACTATTGGGAAGCA
This sequence comes from Solanum pennellii, assembly GCF_001406875.1. Taxonomy (NCBI): domain Eukaryota; kingdom Viridiplantae; phylum Streptophyta; class Magnoliopsida; order Solanales; family Solanaceae; genus Solanum; species Solanum pennellii. Next base: position 4,658,218 of record NC_028641.1, on the reverse strand, counting down.
ACTAAAGCAAGTGTAATAATATGTAGCTAAAATTTCAATTCTTATCTACTAACCATACATCATCTAGTGAAACTCTAATGACAATAATCACAAATACTTTAGAAAAATCATTATCTAGAGAGGAAAAAAATATTTACTACTATTAATTAGATATTACAAACTTGAATTTTTATTTTTTATTTTTTTTAGGGGTTATTATGGTGATATATATTAATGTATGAAAGGAACTTGTATGATTTAGGACCACAAATATTGTGAAGAGGGACAGGCTAATGGCTATACAAAGGGGAGTAGCCCACACTAATTTTTGCAAGTCAGGCCTATTTAGTTGAGAAGTCATTTTCTCTCTTTCCCCCTCTCATTTTTCACCATTTTTGGCCTCACATAGTAGTAGGCATCATGCTTTGGACATGAATGTTGTTAGTTTGTGGTAAAATGGTAAGTATTCTTTTGATTCTTAACGAGAGGTGTCACATTCGAGCCCCCTTTAGTACAGAATTGTCTTTGTTAGAAAGAGTTTTACCTCTAATATGGGACTTTCTGATGTGAATACAAATTTAATTGGACTCTAACAGTTTGTTTGGATCATTGTTACCCATCGTTTCATATTGTATTGTAATGTACACGGTTGTACTGTATTATATGGTAGATACAATATATGTTTGGCTAGATTATATTGTTTATTGTTGTTTAATAACATTTTAATTGTTTGGTTTGATTGTATCGTAATGTCTTGTAATTTATAAATTTACTTAAGTATTCTTAATTATTCTAGGGTAGGAGGTTTGAATAGGTCTAAATAATTAAGGTAAAGGGTAAAATAGTATTTTGAAATATTATGTAAAGATATAATTGGAAAAAGAAATTAAGTAACAATGGGAACACACCAAATTGGTTGTTCCATAAAATAGGGGTTTCCACTGTTAAGTAACAACGAAATTTAACAATACACTACAATACATTTTAAGTAACAATCAAAACAAATATTGTAGGTATAGTAACGATACAATACAATACAATAGATAACAATGATCCAAACATAGTGTAATATGAATACTGAACATCAAGTAAGATTTTCTTTTAAGAAAGAAAAAAGGTTGTTAGGGCTTTCAAAACCCTCCACTTCTAAAAAAAAATCAATTAAAAGACACCCTCAAATACCTCCCTACGGTTAAACTTCTCTGCACGGTGTCTATGTTTATATTAAATCAATTTGTGTTATGATATGTGTTTATACATAAAATTCAATTACTTTGATTATGGTTAGTTAATACATATTATCATTTTGTTAACCATGGTAAGTTAACATGGTGATTAATATCAACATTGAGTGGCATGTGTGTATAGGTATTTATATTTACTATATAGAAATCTAAGCATGACAATCAGGGGCGAAGCCACAGTGGTAATTGTAGGTTTGACATAATGTAGTAGCTTTGTTTTCTGGCGGAGACACAATGGTAGTTGTGGGTTCGACATAATGTAGTAGCTCTGTATTTTGGAGAGAATAACTCACAAATATTATTGCTTGACTAGTGAAGCTTTTATGCAATAGATTTGCATCTTCTTACCGAGAACGAGATATCATGACTATTTTATGAATTTTATCCTATAATACCTTCTTTTGAACAGAAAGGTGCTTTTGTTACCATTCTTGGGCTTTTGTTTTCAAATTAGGGAATTATCACTCATTGGGTTCATGTATATATGCAAGGGCCTGATATTGTGGCCCATTAAGAAATCTTTATGTGGCCCAGAAGTATCCGTTTACCACACATACAATTGATGTTTGATATACATACGTATACATCCAACTATTGCTTTGAAAATATATACATACACATATCGTTAAAATTAAATATTGTATCGTGCTATTTCAATTGGGATTAGATATATCTTGCGCGCAAAATAATATGTATTTTTAAGGGAAAATCTCAATATAAATTGCAAAAATCGGACACGGAATAACACCTATATTAGTAAAATATATCTTTTATCAATTGAAATATGAAAAAATCACAAGTTATTTGTTTTGCTAATCATGATATTTGGGCGTGTATCTCAACTAGCTTCATAAGACATTTGTCATTTTCGCCAATAACGTGTACTAAATAATTTTTTTAAGACTCAAACGAATGAAAGATATTATTTATCTCTTTCAACATTGTGAAAACGACATTAACTAAAATGATTACTCTCAAGTGGAATACTAAATATATTATAATTAAATAGATACTATGTGATAATGTTGAATTATTAAATGATTCCATTGCCCCCATGTATTTCAATCACAATATGTTGCCTTCTTAAATTATTGTTTTTATTCATATATAAGAGTTTGTTACGTGCAAAAGTTGAGTAGCAACACAAATTTCCCAATCAAGCCATACTTAAATTCATATTTTTTCATAGAATTATCAACAAAATGCTCTTAAATAGGTATATGATGTATTGCCATTCATAAGATTAAAAATCGATAATATTTGAATGTGAATTTTTTGTTTGCAACAGTTATAACCTTTTAGAATAGTTAACAATAAAGTGCTAGTACATTTGAAATTCTTGATAGCATTTATATAAATATTAAACAATATTAATTTTCTTATGTGCAAGTAATACAATTTAATTTGTATATATAAAGACAAGGAATTGAAATGACCAAACAATTAGATTGAGTTAAATTACCTTGTTTTGTAAATATAGTTTATGTTAAAATTTAAATAATAACTAAAGAAATAAAGTAGTCAGAATTTCGATGCAGTATTATATATAAATTGTGCTCTTATAAACTAAATAATTTGCACGTTTACTTCAGATATATTAATGCTAGCGGCGAAGATCTCATGAATATAATTACCCTTTTGATCACGTTTTGAAAATAACATTTGATATGATCTTTATCATTTCACCTTTAATTTTTCTTTCTACTAAATATCGGTTATATTCACTTGGGTGTAATATTTAATTAGGATTTTTTAATTTTATTTTAATCAATCACAATCTAATGTTCGATCACTACACTTTCGAAGCTAGATACCTATTCTTGAGATGACATTATCTACCCTTTTCGATCACGTTTTGATAATTACACTTGAGATCTTCTATGTTGAGCTTTTTTATTATTCTTTCTAACATGTAACAGTTCGTGATTCATTCATATATCGTGATTGAGTTTTTTTTAATTTATTCTTTCTGCCACGTATCGGTTCGTGATTCATTCATATATCATGAGTTTTTTTTTTTGCAAATTTAATCCTTTCTGCCACGTATCGATTCGTGATTCACTCACGTATCATGATTGAGTTTTTTTAATTTATTCTTTCTGCCACGTATCGATTCGTGATTCCTGTATCCTGATTGAGTCTTTACGATTTATTCTTTCTGCCACGTATCGATTCATGATTCAACCATTTATCATGATTGAGTCATTGTCAATCTATTCTTTCTTCCACGTATCGATTCTTAATTCACCGATGTATCATCTCGAATTTTTACTCCCAAAAAAAGAAAAATCTAATTTTAAAAGCAGTAGAAGGTACAATCCACCTTACACAATGTACAAGACTTGATAGCTCTTTTAGGAAAATCGATAATTACATGAAAAAAAAAAAGAAATACAAAACGCCGTAGAAAATTAGAAATACGAAAAAACCCTACACACAATAATCATCTTCAACTAGTCAACTCTTTCTCTCTCATCCTCCGTTCTCTTTCTCTCTCTAGATTTTTTCCAGGTATATGAGTTTTTCAGTGAAAATTTAGTAACAGTTATGGCGGCAGAGAGTTCATCGGCCAGATCTAGTGGATCGTCGGCGGATTCGTATATCGGTAGTTTGATTAGCTTGACTTCGAAGAGTGAGATCCGGTATGAAGGCATTCTCTATAACATCAACACTGATGAGTCCAGTATCGGTCTACGCAATGGTATTTCATTTGTTTATTTGTTATCCGGATTTTTTTTGAATTAAATGTTGATTTTAGTGTAATTTTGGTGATTTTTATGGAGTTAGATGGTTGTTGATTTGAATGATGATTGATTTATCTTGCTGTTTTTTGTGTTGTTAGGTGATGTTGCTTGCTAAGGGCAAAGCTGGTTGAAAATTGAGAATTTTTAGCTCTAAACAGAGGAATTGAGTTGAATTATGTGCTTTGTTCAAAGCTGATTGAAAAAAGAAGAGATTTTCCTTATTAATTTTGGTGATTTTATCGATTTTTGAAGATAGATCCTTGTTGATTTGATTGATGATTGATTTATCTAAGCTGATTTTATGTTTTTAGGTGATGTTACTTGTTTAGGGCGAAGGTGGTTGAAAATTAAGATTTTTTACTTTTTTTTTTCCATTCCTGTTTTAGAAGAAAAATTGAGTTCAATTATGTGCTTTGTTCAAAGCTTATTGTAAATTGAGATGTTTCCTTTTTAGTTTTTTTCTGTTTAGTAGGAAGCTTGAATTGAATTATGCTCTATGATGTGTTTTATTGGGTTTTTGTACTATATTAGTACATTAGTTGGTTTATCTCTTAATTTTATATGTTGTGGTGATTTTGATATTTTTAAAGAATCCATTAGTGATTATATGAATCACTTAAAGATCATAGGAAGCTGAGATTTTTATTCTTCTCAGTACAAAAATGATCTAAAATTGGGTGTTTTGATGAGTTGTTGAGAATTTGTATCTTGTACTTTTTGAGTGTGTTCTTGTAAGGATGTGCTCATGCATGTAGAATTGATAGCATATAAAATTGGGACCTTAGTAAGAATTAACATGATGGAATATTGCTGCAAAGTGGTATCAGGGAGGTGGTTGTTTCTTTGTAACAAAATGAACTTGTGATGGTGAGTTAAGATAATTTATTGCAGAGAAAAAAATTGAACTAAGTTAATTTTTATGTGTATTGGTTGTTTCACAAATTCAAAGCGGCATTATGAAATCGATCCCTATATTGAATCATGTCTATAGCCCTACTTTCTGAACTATTATGATATTGATATGACGATGGGGTAAAACTATTTTGGAAGTCAAGCAAAAAGGTTAAGCTTTGTCCAACACTCCAGCTTAAGGAGGAGAAAAATTGGAATATTTAGCAAATTTGAGTTATATTGTACTTATACCATGATAGTGTTTTCTAGGTTGAACTTTTGTTATTAACAATGTGTTCAATGAAACTATGAAGTGACTTACAGGATTGACAAAAGTGGTTATTATTTGTCATTGTAGTAAGATCATTTGGAACAGAGGGAAGAAAAAAGGATGGGCCTCAAGTACCTCCAAGTGACAAGACTTATGAATACATACTTTTTCGTGGAAGTGATATCAAGGTAATATGCTCTGACCTTAGTCTGCTATGGGATTTTATGTTTTTTGGTTGCTTGTTATACTGAAATGCCTTCACGTAGTTCCTGGCATTGTTTTTGGTTCTGTGAGATCTCTCTCCTTTTATCTATTAGTTAGTAGTTCTGTAGATGTTTTAAGTCCATTTATATCTTCAAAGAGTTTCTAGTCTTCTAATTGTTCATAAGCTAATTTCGGAAGTTGGAGTAAGCTTCTCTTTAGTTTTATGGTACTCTGAGATACGCAATTTTCTCCATTATATGAATAATTTAACTTCGGGGTTGATGTTGGAAAGACAAAAAGCATTAGATAAAAGCCTGGACTTGTTTTTCTGCTTAGCTCTTACCTTCCTTTTGATCTTTGTGTTCAAGACACAAGTTCATTAACCTATGTTGCTGCTACATTTGGTTAAATGACCCTTAAGTCTGCGTCTTTGTTAACTTCGGGGCTGATTTTGTAAAGACAAAAGGCATTAAATAGAAGACTGGACTTGTTTTTATGCTTAGCTCTTACCTTTGTTTTGATCTTAGTGGTCAAGACAGAAGTTCATAACATTATGTAGCCGCTACATTTGGTTAAATGACCTGTAAGTCTGAGTCTTTGTTTTTAAGCATGGTCCTTAGGTAAAATGATAGTTCCGATATCCTTGTTATGTGATCATCGGATTAGCAATTCTGAGGAGAAGGTGAAGAAGAGGCCATGTGCACTGATATTCATTATAAGTCATTTCCTCTGTAGCATTTGAGTTGGCATTAGTTGAGGAATCTTGTTGGTCGAAATGTAGAGCTAGATATACTTGTTCAGTATCCTAAGAATTTAAAGTATAAACTCAGTCTCCCTACTTAAGGTAGTATCTAATAATTGAGAAATATGTGAGCTAGGCAGAGGATTTTCGTGGATGACGTAAGAATACTCGAGGAAAGGGTGAGAAGAAGTTTTAGTTTTATCAAAAAGGGTGAGAGGCTAAGAGGAAAATTATTAATCATACTGTGCATCATATTGGATATATTTGCATGTCGGGTCAGTATCCTTAAATGCAGACTTTATATTTTCCTAAACTTGACATATGTCAGGCCGTGATATTTGCACAATTAGTATTTCATAGATGAGTTGCATTGGCCCGGCTTTTCAATAAAATGATTTGCTTGTTGCAGGATTTGCAAGTTAAGTCTTCGCCACCTCTTCAACCTACACAACCTATAAACAACGACCCAGCTATTATACAGGTAAGTAAAAGAAATTTCCCTAATGCTTATTATTTATGTTTTGGTTGAATTCTAATTCCTCTTAACCAACCTTTCAGTCTCACTATCCTCGACCACCTACTACATCGGCAAGTTTACCTGCTGCTGTTGGTGGATCTTTGACTGATCTAGGTTCCCATTCTGCACAGCCGGGACATCCTGGCTCAACATTCCAAAGTGGCCCGCCTTTGTATCAACCTGGAGGTAATATGGGATCTTGGGGTCCATCTCCTCCTCCTCCAAATGCTGGAGCTGGTGGACTTGCTATGCCAATGTATTGGCAAGGTTTTTATGGTGCACCCAATGGATTACCACAAATGCAGCAACAATCTTTGCTTCGTCCTCCTCCTGGACTGGCCATGCCTCCTTCCATGCCTCCTTCCATGCCGCAGATGCAGTTTTCTGGTTTCAATTCGTCTTTGCCAACTGGAGGATCAAGCCTACAGGCGCCAAACTTCCCAGAATACCCTTCTTCATTGATGCCAACAACTACTAGTTTAACCTCTAGTTCTTTACCTGCTGCTACTTTGCCTTCAACTGTGCCATCACTGCAACCTGTGGTACCTGTGACTGAAACAATATCCAGCGCAATTTCAAAGAAGGCTTCTGTTTCTGCTATACCCAATTCGGCATTAAGTGCTAGTTTACCAACTTTGCCTCCTTTGTCAACAAGTCCTGATGTAAATCCCGTTGTTCTGCCAGTATCTAATAAACCTAATCCAGTACCTAGCCCAGCTTTGTCTCAATCGGTATCTACTATTGTGGAGACACCCACACCGTCGCTGATAACTCCAGGGCAGCTGCTGCAATCTGGACCAATTGATGTTCCATCAACTCAATCTATGCAGACATCTCAAAGAGATGTAGAAGTGGATCAAGTAGTGCCTGCACCACCTTCAGAACCTCCAGCCCCTGCTAAAACAGAAGCTCAGCCACCAATATTACCATTACCATCCCAGACACGTGTGCAGAAGGTGCAGTTTTTGATTATTCATTCGATTACTGAGTGTTTGAAAATTTTATCTACTTAATTCATTTATGTTAATACATTATTGATCTCCCTGTGTGAACAATATTGGACTAATCAATTCCCATTTCCCAAGGTATTGCTATCTTTTTTGAACTTACAATTTGAAAAAAATCAATAACGGATGCTTGCGACTTAAGGGGTCTATTTGTTATTAAGTTGGAATACTTGATTTAGTACTTGGTTAGCATAGTTTTTAACTGTCTTTTCTGGCAATTATTAATGAAGTCTTTTGATTTGGTAGTTTGTTTGTTTATCCTAGTGAGAGAGGAGATAATTCTAATAAACATCGGGTGAATTAGGCTAGATGCCTCTATAGGGTTGTTATGCAGTCTGCTCTAGATGTTTACCATGGTTATTTATTTAATATGGTGTCCTGTGTTCCATACTTTGATACTGATGGCTATTAACAGTGAAAGGGATGATGAAATGTTTTTGTGAAAAGGATGTTTGGTGTCAATTTAATTAAGTCACACTATCTACTACCTTTATGTTTATTTGATGCTTATGTTATGACTTGATAATATTCCAAGCCTTCTTGGTTATGAAAATACTTTAAGGTGTCCAGTTTCCTGTCAATCTTTACTTGTAGTCCTCTTGGTACATCTACTTCTACTTCTACTTCTGTTTTATTGCTGCTATCTGTTATCAAGAGTCTATTTTAAAGAATAAAATTAGACTAATGAAGGAAGTTCATTAGGAGAAAGAATTCTGGTGAGGATTTACTTGACTGACATAGTAATAATTCTTGTCTACCTTGACTGTATTTAATGCTCACACTTATGCAGGAGTGTTGAATATTTAGGAGCTACTTGGCTATGAAAAATACTTTTAGTGACCAGTTTTCTAATCATTCTTAACATTGCACTGCTCTGAATGCCTCCATTCCTTCCCCTGTATTGCTTCCATTTCTTCATCATGGATCATTGCAAGAAAATTAGACCTATGACTCCAGGATAAAAAGGGAAAGACTGGTGATGTTCTTCACAATGATGTGGTGGCAAAATTATATGATATTGTTTGGGAAGCTAATAATCTTCTTTCATTTTCTTTCCTTCTAGACAAATGGAGCTCCATATCAGCCGCGTTACGTCAACTTCAGAGGTCGTGGTGGAAGAGGAATGGGGGTAATGGATTATGTGCAATATTTAAGCTATTATCAGCCCATACATTTTTATGGCATTGTAGTCATAACTGCATCTGATGTCTTGTATTTTAATCTATTTTGTTCTTTGTAAATAGTTTCAGTCTGGAGTTACAAGTCTTTTAATGGAGGTCACAAATTCCAAATCTGCCCCTTCCAATGAGAAAACATTTTCTTTCATGAATGGCCAAAGGGGGATAAGTCCAAGATTCTTGCATTCAATTTAAACTAGCTGAGTCAATTCAAACACTAATACAAATATTCAATAGTTGCATGCATTGTAGGGAACTCTGTAGGTGGAGTATTTCTTAGAACACTGATTTGCTAGTATTTGTTGTTAGATCTGGTGGCATCACCAAGCATTTGAGTGTGCATGCCTATACAAGTTATGTGGGTAGGTTTGATTACAAGTAGAAGACTGGTATGTGATCCCCGCTTTTGTCTGATCGCTCGAGTTCCATTGTTGTTTACCTTATTTTGCAGTTGTGATAGCTGTTATACTGGCTAAACTAGTATATGTTTGAAAGGGTTTCTGCTATACGGGCATGACATCTAGCTATATATATTTATATATTCTCTTTTTTCTAGAATTTGCTATCTGGCTAAACTAGTATATGTTTGAAAGGGTTTCTGCTATATGGACATGACATCTAGCGATATATATATATTTATATGTTCTCTTTTTTCTAGAATTTGCGATCAGTATTTTGACTCTGCCGTGCAATATTTTTCATGTACTCTTACATTGAAGAATGAATCTTTAGTCCATAATTTGTACATTCCGTCATTTGACTTGTTGCTTTAATGGATTTACTAAGGTTAATCTTAATGTATTAGAGCAGTGCTTTAGTTAATTGACTTTTTGAATTGCTCTGGTCGGGCTTGTGATTTGTAGTGGATTTGGCCTTTGCTTGGTGTAGTTAATGAGATAGGTTGATTATCTTCCTTACCAGGTTTCTAGACCAATAACAAAGTTCGATGAGGATTTTGATTTTATGGCCATGAATGAGAAGTTCAAGAAAGATGAAGTATGGGGTCATCTTGGCAAAAGTAACAGAGAAGGAGATGGAAATGGCAGTGATGAGGATATCTCTTACAATGAATATGAGGACGACCTTCCTAAGATTGATATCCAGGTGTTTACTTAAATTCTCTTCGACCTCAATTCTAATGCATACCCTTGACCATGAATTTTGGTACTAGTTTTGTGTGTTATGTTTAATCTACCTTTTCTTTCCTGCAGCCTGTTTACAACAAGGACGACTTTTTTGACTCTTTGTCTAGTAATGCACTTGACCATGACTCAAATCATGGAAGGACCAGGTTCTCCGAGCAAAGGAAGATAGATGTTGAGGTATATCTGATTCTTATGCTCTACTTTCCAGAGTATGGTTCTTCTTCAATGAACTAATTAATCTGTTTGATGGGTGCAGACATTCGGAGATTTCTCAAGATACAGGGGCGGTCGTGGTGGTCGTGGTCCTGGACGTGGTGGACGTTCTCGAGGTTCATATTATGGAAGAGGAGGTGGATATGGATATGGATATGGAAACGGAAATGGAAATGGAACTGGTTATGGTTATGGTGGTGGTAGGGGCAGAGGCCGTGGTGTGCCATCCCGTACTTTATAAAAGCATAGGTGTATTATTAAGGAAGGTTGAGCTAGAAGCAAATATCTGCCTCTTTTAGGCAAGGATATTGTTAGTACCCATCTAATCCTGTAACTTTTGTGCATCTTGTCTGCGTTTTCGAAGAATAAATTCAGGCTGTAAACGTATGTTCAGTTTTCTTTCCTTGAGCTATAGAGCTCATTTTTCTAGCTGCAAATTTCACAATCACAATGGCTGTAGTAGTCATTGGATGTAATTTGCTTGTCGATTGTTATGTGAAAATTTGACATTTTCCCGTTTTCCTTCAGTAATTTTCTTGTACAACTCCAGCTTCGAAGAAAGTCTTTTGTTATTCTTGTGGTTTCAAAGCAATAGTATTTTATCATATGATTTCTTCATGCAAGTACGTTTATTCTTTGTGAGCTGAAGGTTTATCACGCTATTCAAGGAATGAAACAAAGTTTACACATTGAGTAAAAACAGACAAAAGTAGAGTTGTATGATCAAATTCAGAAATTGGTGAGTTTATAGTAGCAGTTATTTCCAAATAGCAGAATCTGATATCCTTTACCACAAGGACACTTGAAATGAAGAATCAGACAGTTCCCCATTCTTTCTACCCATACAGCCTCCTCACACAATGCTTCTCCTCCACCACTATCTGTCTCATCATCCTACTCGAAACCAAGAAACCGAATTCCATCAGTAAACAACAAAAGCAAGAACCCCCTCCACATGTTTCTGAAAGACCCTCGATTCTGGTGCAGAACCCCATCATAGTAAACAAAACTAGTTCTAAATACTTAAAAGGTAAATCTTTTCTACTCTATTTTGAACATTAACCAAAACACAACTAATTCTAAAAAGGTGAATGAATGATCAAGAACACCAGTAAACATAGAAAATGAAAATTTCAATATACCTTTACAATCTTATTTTCTTCATGGAGAGTTACTTCTTCTTCTTGAATCATAAGGTCACACCATTGTCTCATTTCTCTCATTCCATCTTTCATTCTCTTTAACCTCTGCATATTACAACACACAAAAAGTAAAATCTCCATTAAAAGCAACAACACAAAAAGTAAAATCTCCATTAAAAGCAACAACAACAACAAACTCGGTCTCGGGAGGATACAATGTACACATACCTTACCACTAAAGACCGTTTCCGAAATACCCCAAAGCAAAAAAAAAAAAAAAAAAGTGAAAATGGAAAAAACTGAAAAGCCAAGATTTAGGAGAAAAACCATTGCAGCAGGAGATTCTCCATTGTTAACTAAACCACCTAATTCTTGAACATTTGGTGACCAGCTAGCTGTTCTTGCAACAGCAGAGTGAGTTGGGGATTTCTGGAAAATCAAAATGAAGATACAGAAGTTATTAAAGAAAACTTAATGAAATCGAAAAAAAAATCAAGATTTAGAAACAAATTCAAACAAACCATTGTGGTAGAAGATTCTCCATTGTTGAAATTGAGCTCATTTGGTGACCAGCTAGATGTTCTTGTGAGGGTACGGTGAGAAGGGGGTTTAGGGGATTTACCAGTGGGATCTGAAGTAGTCCGATAAAGGGGTCGAGGAAATGGCGGCGCTAATGGTGGTTTCGCCGGAGATGGTGAAGGCGATGGAGTCACCGGAGATTCTTGGTTATTTTGAAGTGGGATTTTGATGAAACCTTGGAAATGGTTACTGTGATTGATGTTGTAGGTGTCGCTGGAACCACCGGCGCCGCCGTCTGCTGTGGTGGAAATGGGTGGTAGAACGGTGGCAGTTCTTTTAGGAAATGGCTCTTCCAGAGAAGAAGAGAAACGACAGTTTGAGTGTCTCTTTCCCTTGGTAGTGGTGGTGGCGCCGCCGTAAAGGGTAGTTGTCTTACATGACGTGGCAAGTGTTTCTGCTGTAATGACGGCAGCTCCGGCGGCGGCGATGGTGGTGGTGGAAATTTCAGGTGAGAATTGTGGGATTTTCTTGACGGAACAACAAGAATGGCATTGCTGATGAGGAGATTGGTCGCCGGAGAATTTTCCGGTGGTGGCGTCAGCGGCGGAGCTGAGGCGGAGCATGGCTAAGTGAGAATCAACAGAAATTGAAAGTTCGTTTTGCATTTCTCTGTTGAAAAAACTGTATTAACTGAATTGAAAGATTTAAAGCGCCAAAATAATAAGGCTGCGTTTGGATATTTATAGAGTACAATTTTTTTAATTAAATAAATAAATGTTTTTTCTTTCTTTTGTATGTTAATTTCTTATACTTTTTTTTGTTTAATCATCTCGTATTCAAATTCACTTGTTTGATTAATTCAAATTTAGATATTTATAGAATACATCTCTTTGTTATTTATTCTTTTTTTGTTTGTTTATTTGTTTTGTTTATCTTTAAATCTTTATTTGAGTTGTGATTATATTTCACTTTCTGTATTATTGCTATATAATATAGCGTTTGAACTGTAATGATGTGATGTTTAGAAAACAATTAATGGTAAATCCTTTCTACAAGATTTTTTTTAATTTTCAAAATTTAAATTCAAAATTTTAATCGCCTTTATCACTTGTACAAATTAATTGGTTGACTATTTACTTTGATAATAGCTCGCCAAAAAAAAGCATAATCCTAGTACAAGTCTTTAAATTTAAATGGATTTTACACTTAATTTAAAGTAGGTGTGCATATTGGTTGAGATAACAAAATGATACATCTTCAAAGTATAGTTCATTTAATATAAAATCTAGTAATACATTTTATTTCAAATTCACAAACAAAAGCTTTGTAATACATAAACTCTTTGAAGAATAATGATACATCTCCAAAGTCTTTATATTCTTTATTTGATATTCTAATAATATCTAACTTAAAATGATTCATTTTCCGTCACGCCTTCTCAAACGATCTTATTATTTTTCATGAATTGAACACGTGAAAATTCTCAGCTCAGCTCAGCTCGGAAAATTCAATTTACTTGCAAGTAGCAACAAGGACCTTCCTAGGTGGAAGAGAAGGCCTTCTACCATGAAGTGTAGCCCAATTATCAAGGAAAAGAACATCACCCTTTTGCCATTTGAATTGTATGCTTTCTTCTTCAATTATTTCTTCACATCTTTTTACTATGTTTTGTGGTATTTCTGTTCCATCAAACATCATGGCTGAGCTTATGTCTTTCCCATACATTCCTACCAATGTGTTGAACCACATTCTTCTTCCTTTTCTTCCATCAAACACTTTTGTTAAACATCTTGGTCCTAAGATTGTCTTTACACCACCATTTGGTAGCCATTCCATTTCCATTCCAAGTGCTTTTGCCCTATAATAATCAAGATTTCTTTTTTTTTTGAATTGGATAGTTATTTCGAAGGATAATTAATTCCACGTATGATTACTGTGTTTTACTCACTATAAAGTAAAGTCATAGAACTACTTGTCGTAACATTAGAGACCAACTAACTTATATGTGAATCAGCCAGAAAATACAAAATAACCAAAAGGTTAAAAGTCTTTTCTTGGATAATAGTAGTGTTTACTATCCCAAACATATCAATTGCCTTCCACTAACACAAATATCGAGCAACTCATTCCCAAACCCTAGGCAATTTCACAAACTTTTATGATTGTATATATCGAATGTAATTAGCAATATTGGGTAAAATAACTTATCATAAGCAACAATTTCGAGTTTGGGCCTTTAGTATCTTTTTGATAAGGAGCTAGCGCTTAGCCCCTTTCTCCTTCAAGAGTGGAACTTCTAGACATAAAGTCAAACTATTGAGCTTCAAAATTGATATCGAACACCGTATGAAAATAAAAAAAAGTTTGTAATAATAAATGATTAAATTACCTTTTTTCAGCTTCAATAGGATCAGAAGTACCAAAAGCATCCTCCCACCCTCTACCTCTCATTGAACCTTGGTCATTCTTACTTGGAGCACTAAATGTGTATTTAAGTCCTTTTTTCTCTATTTCTTCAACAGCTTCTGGGAATTCCTCTATCATTCTTTCTGTTACTCTAAAACTTGGAACAAATGGTGTTTCCCCTCCTTCTGGTGGTGGTATTTCACAATACAATATCACTTTCTTTGGAAATTCCTTTATCTACATATATAATAAATAAGTATGTATGTCATAGAAAAAATATAATCATCCAGACACATGAACTTGTTTTTACTGTGTCAGTTGAACACTTAAACTTACAAAATGATCATCTAGACTCAATTCGTAGTTATTTTGTCAGTTGAACACTTCAATTAATTACAAAATAATTATTTGAACACTTTCAGAATTCATTGTCACAACAACATCAAATTACCACGATACATAGTGAGAACGAGTTAGAAGTGTTTATTTGCGGAAAAGTTTGTCAAATTTTATGATTTGATTTTGTTTGGTCGACCGAAATAATTATGTGTCATACGAAAGCAGACTATTATTCATTTAGTACTCCTCCAATCATTAATCAAGTTTAATATAATATAATTCCCTTTTAGGCTGTCTTCATATAAAATTAAAATAAAATTGAAGACCATGCCCTAGCTAAGTGACATTCTCATTAAAATATTGAAAAACTTAGAAAATACTATTGATTATATTGCCTCGCTAACTAAATCAAAATATTTATGAAAATAATCACGGAACATTTTTTATTAAAAATTTTCAAATTGTGATTTTTTCAATGAATGTACAGAAATCTTAAAAGACGGATAATAATTGAGTAGAAAAATTAAAATACTTACAAGGACCATTTCATGATGATAATATATAAATTCAGAAAGAGGTCCTTCATTAGCAGTCCAAACTCTCTTGTAAATATGTGTTCTTGGTGCTGGTCCAACATATCTAATATCTTCCCAACCAAATACTTCAACAATATCATTAAAATTTTGTGCATTTTTTACATCAAATCCTCTTAAAAGAACAGCACTATTTTTTGTAATCATATTATCAAACCAATCCTTATTATTTTCCAAATATTCAAGTAATGAATTTATGTCATTCTTCTTATTTGGTTCAATTGGATTTAGAACTAATGGCATAGTTTCACCATCAACAATTTTTTCTCCTTCACATTTTCCCACTTTAAAATCCTTACAAGTGTATTCCATTTTTTTTTCTTTTTGTAAATTGATTTAAAAAAAAAGTTTTTGACTTTTTTGGCTATGGATTGTTGAATTGGAATTGAAGGGTTTTATGGTATTTATAAAAGAAAAAAAGGAATCAAAATAATGATGGACAATGTTGGTCATTGGGTTCTTCATTTGTCTTTAATTTGTATGATTAGTTATTTTAAACTATGGTTTGGTGTATTTTTGTTTTTATTAATATAATTAAGTTTTCTTGTTTTGCTTGGTAAACAACTACAAGATTAATTAATGACAAAAAGGGGGGGGGGG
>NC_028641.1:4615745-4642132 GCF_001406875.1 Solanum pennellii | reverse complement strand
GGGGGGGGGGGGGGGAAATCAAAAAAGGTAATGTTGCTAATTATATATTCTTTATACTCCATATATCCTTTCCCTTAAACAATTTTCCAACCTATAATATTAATTGGAGTACATTAATACTAAGAATTTTACTAGTTTCAATATATTCTGAATTCATGTATATATCATTTAGTTCTAAATAATATTATTGAGGACTGATAAAAATATTTTAGACTGTGCAACAATCCATTTGATGTACAGTAATGTGTTAGAAGTTCGCGAGTAAGATATTTATAATATAATGTTTATATAACAATATTTATAATATCTTTATGATTTCTATAGCAAAAAATGATGTATTATGTTAAAAAAAAGTCAAATTTTAAGTAAGGATAATTTAGTAGAATATAATACATAAGAAACTGAGTTCCAATTTGGCTTCATATCTTGTCCTTGTATTTACTTTTAATTTTTACCTGAAAATTCAGTAACATTGTTGGCATCAAACTGCAACAAGGAAATATATGTGATTAAGTAATTAATTAATTAACTTATGGAATTAAGTGCTCTTACGTAATCTAATATTATATGTTGATTAATAAGGGACCTACTAGAGAATTCTGATGATGAATAATAACAAGTGTGATGTATTAAGAGAACTATACCGTGGGATTTGTATACTATTAACATTTTAATCCATTTCGAAAAGAATTGACACACTTTTTTATTTTTATCAATAATTTTTTTTGATTTTAATGTTTTCATTTTATCTCTAATGATTAAAAGCAAGTGTATATGTATATATATATATATATATAACGATGGGGTACATATGTTGTAAAATTGGAGGCATCAACAACCCAGACTTTCGCTTTATAATTTATATACGAGTTGAGACGAGTCAGAATTTTAAGCTTGTACATTTTAAAATTTACAAACAATCTTGATAAATTATTTATACATATTAAATTTTAAAATATAAAATTAAAATTAAAACCAAAACTACCAAATTCTTGAGAAATGATTTCAAAGTTATAGCTCCACCATGACTATACTATTCATCTTCTCAATTTAATGAGAAACAGAAGAAAAAAAAGTTCCTTCTTCCTATATTAGTTATTCATGATATTAAAAATAATTGTGTTGATTTACAAATTAAAATAAAATTAATTATCTTTTTTCATATTTAATTATATAACTAATTGTGTAAAATTCCAAAAAAAGTTATGTAATAGGTAAATTAGTAAAATAACAATTTTTATTTATTGATTTTCAAAAAGATGAGTCACTAAGAATATAGAAAGGAAGAAGTAGTTAATTATCACATAGAGCAACCCCCTAAGGTATTTTTTGAATTCAACAAAATATTATAAAAATTAAATTTGGTTTCATGGCACAGAAAACGTAAATAAGAAGTGACATTAATTTGCAACAAGTTAATATCCGCAAAATACTCTTCAATGTTTTATATATATTATGTATTTCTTCCCTTTTAAAAAATGTATTTAAATTCGTTTAACTTTATATTTTTTTATACTTAAAAAATATCGCAATTATTTAAGCTTGAACCAAAATCAAAATAAAATCAACTTCTTTCTAACAATATACTGAGAAACAATCATCAAAAAAGCATAAGAGACCACATTACATTATAATAATACTCATGAAAAAAGTAAAAAGAAAATGGCATGGCTTTAATTTAATCATATCTTTGACCTTTTTCTAAAGGACGATTGTTCAAATTCGCTCGAAGACCACATAACGAATTTGATATTGATACTATGTAAACGAAATAAATTTAATTTATACTCAAAAG
The DNA here is from genome assembly GCF_001406875.1 of Solanum pennellii. Classification (NCBI taxonomy): domain Eukaryota; kingdom Viridiplantae; phylum Streptophyta; class Magnoliopsida; order Solanales; family Solanaceae; genus Solanum; species Solanum pennellii. Next base: position 4,640,337 of record NC_028641.1, on the reverse strand, counting down.
TTTACTTACGAGAAAATTATTATTCAAATTTTTAATGCCTTAGCTAATGTAGGACACTCAACACCTATTTAAACGAATATTATTTTTTAGCAAATTTCATACATTAATTATCATTTCTTTTATATTAAGATTCAACTCGATATTAAGCTAGTCTAAAAATATAGAAAATAAATATTGATCAATTTAATATCGACTATATTATTATATGTATGTACTATAACAAAATGAATAATGAATAGTTAGATATATAAAAAAGTCCTTTTTGATGATCAATTTGTAGGTGTCGGTTTCACAGTTCCAAATAATACTTTGAACACTATCACTAGCAATGGCTGCTGCACACTCATTTTCACTACTTGTCTTAGCAAGACTTTCAGCTTCCATTGTTGCTTTTCTTGTTCTAACTTGGGCTCTTTACTTTAAAACTAGCTTTTACCCTCATTCTTCTTATACTCAAGAAGAAGACCTTATTTATGCTGTAAAGTTACATTCTTTAAGCTTCAATGTACTTCATTTCAGCTAAAAAAAATTGGGGTTTTTGAGTTGAAGTCTTTGTTTTTTTGGTTTTGTAGGTGCTTCATCCATTATTGATGGTGATTGGTTTCATTCTTATAAGTGGAGAAGGTAAGCCCAACTTCTATTTTTATCTTAGAGTGATTTTGGAAAGTGGAGTTTTTTTTTTCTTGATTTTATTAAAAATACTTTCTTTTTCTTTTCTTTGAAGTGATTTTGAAAAGTGGGGTTCTTTCTTTTTTTCTTAATTTTGTTAAAAATTCATTCTTTTTTGTTTTCTTGGAAGTGATCACTGATTTTGGGAAGTGGGGTTTTTCTTTCTTGCTATATCTTGTTAAAAATCCAGCCTTTTTTGCTTATCTTTGAAGTGATCACTGATTTTGGGAAGTGGGGTTTTTCTTTCTTGCTAGACGTTGTTAAAAATCCTTTTTTTTTGTTTTCTTGTTAGTTTATCACTGAATTTGGAAAGTGGGGTGTTTCTTTCTTGTTATGTCTTGTTAAAAATCCAGTCTTTTTTGTTTTCTTGTTAGTGATCACTGAATTTGGATAGTTGGGTGTTTCTTTTTTGCTATGTCTTGTTAAAAATCCAGTCTTTTTGCTCATCTTGGAAGTGATTATGGTAAGTGGGGTTTTTTCTTTCTTGCTATATCTTGTTAAAAATCTAGTCTTTTTGCTTATCTTGGAAGTGATTATGGTAAGTGAGAGCTTTGTTTCTTGGTATATCTTGTTAAAAAACTGTTCTTTTCTTATGTTGGAAGTGATTATGGAAAGTGGGGTTCTTTCTTTTCTTTCTATATCTTGTTAAAGTTCTAATCTTTTTTTGTTTTTTTTGGGGTATTGTAGCCATTTTAGTGCATAGATGGTTGCCAGGTTCAAGAAATTTGAAGAAATCAGTGCATTTGTGTCTGCAAGGACTGGCTTTGGCTTGTGGGGTTTTTGGGATATGGACAAAATTTCATAGCAGAGATGGGATTGTGACTAATTTCTATAGTTTGCATTCTTGGATGGGTATCATTTGTGTTTCCCTATTTGGAGCTCAGGTATTTCTTCTGCACATTTTGTTCCCTCATCTCTTTTTGGTCAAAATTTTCTTTAAGTTAAAAGAAAAAATGACATTAAATTTGAGTCTGCATAAAGTTCCAAGTATGACATTGGAGTTGATTCTGAAAGTTGTCTTATCTTTTGAGAATGTAAATTTATCATCCATTAGTACTGTTTATTCCGTTTGAAGTATAAAGTATCTCATCATGTACTCTATGTTCACTTCCTATTATAGTAATCCCTCCTTTTCAATTGTTTAACTGGTTTTGCCTTCACATGAAGTTTACGAAAGTAGATAAGACTTTTGAATCTTCTGGTCTTAAATTGAAGATACCTTTTGTAACCGGACAAGAAGTTTTACTTGCTTGTAATGATGTTTCGTGTTACTGCAGTGGTTGATGGGCTTCTTAAGCTTTTGGCACAGAGGAGAAGTGCGAATGACAAGAATACGTATTCTCCCATGGCATGTATTCCTCGGTCTTTACACATATGGCTTGGCAGTGGCAACAGCAGAAACAGGACTTCTCGAGAAGTTAACCTTCTTGCAAACAAACGGAGCTGTACAGAAACGTTGCACAGAATCCATGATCGTAAATGGCATGGGACTCAGTTTAGCTCTCCTCAGCGGCATGGTGATATTTGCTGCTGTGTTACCAAAACATCAAACACCACATTCGAAGAGTGTTTACTCTACTAATAAGCTACATTCTTAGTTTTTCATACACCGCGATAAATTCTCATGTAAATACACTATTTATCGGTGTTGTTTATAAAATGAAGAAGGTCCAACAGGTCCCTTTTTTTCCCCAATCTTTCTTGCAATTTGGTATGCCAGTCTTGCTGGTTCTTCTTCAGTGTTCTTGGCACACTTCTTGATACCTGTGATGTGTGAGTCAATTTGCGTTATATATGTCGGAGTTAGCTTTCACGTACTTCAACTAATTTCACGAGATACCTGCTACCTTTCACTGTGTGATAGATTCACAATGGAGAAGTTTTGTGTTGTGAACTACAATATACACTAGTATACACCATTTAAATTATTGGCCAATTAATTTGCATTGAATAGACAATTTAAACCCTGTCAACAAATTTTAATTTCAAAGCTCTTTTTTTTCTCTCAATAATATCAAAATACAATAATCCAATCATAAAATTTTAAGTTCAAATTTTTCTGAAGTAAATATACTTTGTTGTTGATTTCTTTGATCTATGTAAGTTTTTTAAGGATAGAATTATCGGTGAGAAAATTGCATGTGTTGATGAAAGACAACAATCTCCAAAAGGTAAAAATTTATTCCAATATTTTATATTCGTGCTATACATCTCTTGAAATGTAATTTTATTAGTAATAACCAAAAAGGATAGTTAAGTGCATCAAACTTCCTCTATGTCCACAATTCGAGAAAAAATCAAACCACAAAGATTTATTATTTGCAATACTATCCCTTGTAACGTTAAAAAAATATTTTCACAACTCAAACTCATAATCTTTTACACATAGAATAACAATTTATCATATATGATATAAACTATAGTTAATTAATAACAATAAATTTATATAATTTGACGTAAATATAAATAATTTTCTTATCTTCATAAAATTAATTAAATAGTGTAAACTAACTTGAACACCAAAACTATTAAAAATCACTAATTTAAATTTGCATAAAAACCATTTTTAAAGTTGTACCAAAAAATAAAAAAATATACCCAATTTAATGAAAGCACTCTTTTGAGAGTCCATTGACAATAAGAGCATCAAAAGTTAGGTTTTCCATTGATGCTCAAAGGATGAAGATGAACTTCAACTCCAAAAATTCCCTTTTTCCATCACCCCTTTGAATCTAAAACCCTATAGCACATTACTATTACAACCCTAAAACCCTAAAAAAATAATAATCAAGAAATGTGTTCTTCTATAATCCCATCTTCTCTTATCTTTACACCTAAATCCCCTTTCATCTATAGTCAAGATTTGATTTTTACCTCATACCCATTTCTCCTAAGGACTAGAATTCCTAAGTTATCCCTTTCTGCTTCAGTTTCAGAAAAAGTTGCAGAAGTTTCTTGGGGTGTTTCTGATCCAAATGCATTTGATGAGTATAATGGTTGGGACTTTGTTGAACCTCCAGTTGAAAAGAAGAAGAAAAAGGGTATTTTTTATTGTCCACCTCAACTAATTTGAGATCAAGTTTTAAGCTGATTGATTGACTTTTTGAGGATGTAGTTTATTGCTTTTGTTATATGTTAGCATCTGTTGTTGTTTATTGTTACTGTTGCTTGCATGTATGCTTTGCACTGCTTTCCTATTAGTTGCTATGTTTTGCTTCCCTTGAGCTGAGAGTCTTTCGGAAATGGTCCCTTTAGCTCCATGAAGTAATGGCAAGGTTTGTGTAACACTGCCCTCCATGAGCTGAGAGTCTTTCAGATATTGTGGGATTTCACTGGGTATGTTGGTGGTGATGGTGTGAATAAAAAATACTGTTGAGATATTTTGTGATTAGGGGAATTAAAAGATGGGTTCTTTTGCAGGTTTGTCGAAATTTTTGGTTATTGGCATGTCAGTGTCTCTTGCTGCTGGGCTTGGTGTTGCTTCCTACTTTTCACTATACCAGAAAGGTGAGATTTTTGGGATTGCGTTTGTTAGTTTATAGTGTTGCTACTGTGCTTTGTAGAAATGTAATTTAATTTTTGGTGTACTTTGTGCTTTTATAGGATTCAAATTTCAATTTAGTGGGCTGCTCCATGAGTCACATGATAGTTTAGTATCCAATGAGGCTTCTAATAAGGGAGAAGATGGCGAAACGGTTGATTTGTCAATGGAAAGTGATCAAATTTCTGAAACGGTGGAGGGAGGTTCTGATTTCGATGATAAAAATGTTGTCTTGGGTTAGTTTTTAGAGCTTAACTATCTTTGTTATGTTCTTTGTTTGTTAAAATAAGTTGTGCATACAGTAGTCTAGATAAAATGCTTGTAAAGGGAGTTCTCTTGTTTCTTTTTAACTTTGGTAGTCGCATGAGAAATGCTAATATTTTCGAAAAATATCTGAATCATGTAATGTACTAGAACTCTTTTGGGTTGGTAGTAGTTTGTTTATTATGTAATGGTACCTCTTTATAGTCTCTTTCTTCTTTGGGAAAATATGGTTTCCTGTTCCCTTTCCATCATTTGATGTACGATTGTTTACCAATGTGCTAATTTAAGTTGTTCAGCACCCAAGGATGTGACCTAGTTGTCAATTAAATGAGTGGAGAATCCCGAGATCTCAGGTTCAAATCTCAGGGGAAGGCAAAATCACTAGAGTCCTATTTGCTCTAGCATTGGTTGGCAAAATTACCCGGTTTATGTGCTGGCACTTGATGAAATAATCGAGGTGCAACATCACCATCATCCCAAAAATAGAAGAAGAAACTGTTTAGCCTTTTCCTTTTTTGGATCGAACTTGTAATTTCCTGTTCAGAAGCTTGTTCTCTGATTCCATTCTTCTCTTTTTATTTTCCGTATGCTCCTGCTTTGTTTGGCTTGGTGCATTTTCCAGGAAACTAATAAAAATAAAAGAACCCCTGAAACAATTGAGAACAGATAGACAAGTCAGTAAAAACTCCTAATTCTCCTGGAAAGTGTACACCAACAATATTCACATTTCTTCTGTTCTTCTCTTCATGTCACTAAAAGAAACTTGTATGGCTAGTTCTAACATGCAAGTTTAAGTTCACAAATGTCATTTTTCATTTTATTCTCATCTGAAAGTTAAAACAGAACTGATATGTAAAGATAATTGAAAAGAAAATCCTCATTCAACGCTTGTCAGCATTCACCCATGTTATCTCATTTTATTTTGAGCTTGATTTGGTGCTAATAGTAGTAGTTTTTTTTTTTTTAATTTACTTGCTGTAATAGTTTGTAGTTTGTACCATTTTCTCTTTCTTTGGAATTACATAGAATGATAGCGTTCTGTTCATTAGTTCTGATTTTAATTTTATTCCTCCCTGGCCAAAACTTCTGGTTCATTGTCATTTTGAAGAGACACACAATGTTTCAACTAAAGGAGTAACTAGAGGAGTACTGGGACGAATTACAATTCCCTTTGCTGTAGATTCTACTCAAGAAGAAGCTCTTTTTATGTTGAAGAAACTCAAGGTATAGTTGCCTGACCTTTATTGAGAAATAAGCTTTCCTGCTCTACTTGTACACTTTTCTGTTCTGACCTATGTTATATTAGACTTAGCGATAGTGCTTGACTTAGTTTGAACAGCATGATAGCTAGAGAACTTTGTATTGCACTAGTAAGTCAAACCAAAAGCGGCATATTTTCCAAGATATGTGGTGTAACATAATTATCGGATGGCTCTGATGTTTTAAAGTTATTTTTGGTCAAAACTTTAATGGCCAGCTTCAGAGGGAACCTTTTGCTGTGTGTGTGGAATCATGGGTATTTCATGTTTCCTTATGATGAGTGTGAGATGGGAGGCTTTAGGAAGTACAGTAACATCCTTGGGAAGGCAACCAAGAGAAGTGATGTTGCCTAGATACTGTTGTTAGAACAACGAAATGTAATTAAGCTAGTAGGTTGCACATTCAAACTGGACTGTGGTTCCTTCCTTATCTTTCCTTTTTAGTATATGACTACGGATAATGTGTTTTTTCCTGTGAAAACTAGCCTGTTACATTTTGTAATCTTTATTGTTTATTTTGATTTTACTTGATAATGTTATTTGCCCCTCTGTCTTTCACCCTTCACTCGATTACTTAGGTCTGGTTCTAAGCATGGCTTTGACATTATGCTGTAAGGTATAATTGGAAATTAGACAGCCATATTGTAGTTCTACTGTCAACTATTGTGACGTGCTTGTAGCACTGTCTGTGCTTCTCTCTCTGACTTCACTCTATTGTTTAGATTCGGTTTCAAGCATAGTTTCACCATTATAATCTAAAGTATACAGATCATTGAAGATGATGTTAAAGCAGATGAACTATGTTCAAGGAGGGAATATGCAAGATGGTTAGTTAAAGCAAATACACAACTAGAAAGGTACTTTTGGTCAACATCATTTGTTTGGCCAGTTCTTTTGTTGGAAGAAGACAAAATATTAGTACCACTGACAAGTTTCTCTAATCATTTTGTTTTTTGACTTCTAGGAGTAGAAAGCATCGGATAGTTCCATCAGTTGTGCTTTCTGGCTCTACAATTGCTGCCTTTGATGATGTGGGTGTTGAAGACCCTGATTTTGCGACCATTCAATGTAAGCTTGACAAGTTGTTACCCAAGCATAATATATGTCATCTTTGAAGGAGCTAATATTTTCAGTTCTTGCTTAAAAAATGTTATCCAGCCCTAGCTGAGGCTGGTATTATTCCTAGCAAGCTGTCAGATAAGAAGTTTGCTTCCACTCCAAATGTTTCAGAAGATCAGGGCGTCTGTTTTTCCCCCGATAGGTACTATGATGTTTATCTCTCCCTCCTCTCCCTTCCTTTTTGTTGTTTTTGCCACTTCATCCATTTCTCCCTTTGTTACCTTCGTCTATGCTTCTTCTTGAGTTGTCTGTTTTGCTGTTTCAGATTTTTGTCTCGCCAAGATCTGATTAGTTGGAAAGCCAAAATAGAGTATGAAATCATGCCAGTGATAGACAAAGAGGTAGGGGAAAAACCATGCTCCAACTTCAATGAAATTTTGATGCCCTTTATCTGCCTGAATATCTGACTGTGTGTACAGTTCAGATATCAAGGAAGAACATAGCCTTTCTGGATGTAAGGGACATCAGTTCTGAAGCTTTGGTGGAACTTTTTGTGGATTTACGGGCTGGTGAACAGAGCATTCTTCGGAGAGTTTTTGGTCTCTTTCTTTCTCTGTTTTGCACTAATGCACGAAATTAGATTTATGAGATCCCCTCGGCAAAAATATCACTTCTATGCAAAAAATACTTGCATGTCACCCATGCATTCTTTGACATGTACAAACATCTTAGTAAATTAATTAATTCACCCAAATCATTTGGGATAAAAAGATATAGGAGGAATTTTGTGCATGCAAGACAGTTAAGTACACCGAAGCTTTGGATTGGGAAGTTTATTGATCGCCTATGTATCATTTACAGGACAGGCGAAACGATTTCAGCCTGATAAACCATCCACGAAGGCTCAGGCAGCTGTTTCGCTGACAAGTGGGAGAATGGAAGAATATATACAAAGTGAGCTGGCAAAACTTGAAGCAGAAAATTTATCGAGACTTATGACAATGGAAGAAATAAAGTCTGACCTACTTGATAGAGGAGAAATACAAAGGATTTGGGAGAGTAATATAGAAGTAGAAAGAAGTCGTGGTTTAGAGGTAGAAAGTGCTTATCTGGCTTCTATTGGAGATTTAGAACAGGAAAAAATTGTACATGAGAATGCTCGAGCTGAGCTTCTGAGGCAGAAGGCAGCTCTAGACTGTCAGAAGCAGCTACTTTCTAGTCTCAAGGAAGAGGTTGATGAGATGTCCGAAAAGCTTGCACGCGAGAAGTTTAAGCATGTGGATGAGCAGTGTGATTTAAGTGGTATGATTCATGATTTGCAGGTTAAGCATGAAGCTTTGCTTGACAAAAAATCGATGTTGGAAGCTGAGATTGAAGCTTTGCGAAAACTGAGGTACAAATATGTGTTAATCACTTAATTGTAGCTTTTGTTTACTTCTATGTCTTTTTTTGAATGGCGACTGTTGTTTAATTTGTCTTGTTGTATCCTCTAAAGCTTTATGGAGTTTCAACACGTAGAAGTTTAGTGAATGTTAAATAGCTTTAGGAGGTTTGACTAATCTCGATAACAATCAAACAAACGTGATATCCGAACTAAGGATGGTATTACCATAGAGGTTGATAATTCATTAACATTCGTAGTCTGTAATTGGCATGAAATTGTGCAATAAAAACCGAAAATATAGTTTTTCTTTTGGTGAGGTTGCCTTGGAGGGAAATGGTGGAGCATTAAGGTTGGGATGGCACTGGAATAAAGAAGCAAAAAATGGGAAAGAATGATATAATATGCATCTCATGATAGGGGATCATAATGTTCCCCTTGCTAGACAAACATATCCCTTGGATGCAAAGATTAATTACAGAACAGAAGGACACTTCACCGAATTCGGTCAAATTGCCAATCACAAAAAACGATTATTAAACATTCTAAGGAGGATTATGGACTTGAAGATGGAGTGCTATAGTCTGAACCACAAATATGCTAATCTTAGCTATGTATACTTTTAATAATTCTGTAGCGGAATAATCTTGAGATGTGGATAATGGCAAGAATGTAACTAAGATTCAAACCGTTATACATTCTGGTGAGGACTGATGCATACTGCATACGTAGTTTACACTGGTTTCCATGTCTTCACATCGAACTTCCATTGATTTCTCGGTTACAGCTCTTTTGTTAAGCTTGAAATTGTTAACTCCAGGTTATGGTAACTACTTCTAATATTCTATTGATCTGATGGTTGCATTTTCTGTTTCAATTTACACTTATATTAGTAGAAAGAGCTTAAGCATCCTGAAACAGTAGAAATTTCGACTCCAAATAATGTTTAGGTAGTTGACAATGCATGTTTTGTTGAAACAGATCATGGGTAGAGGATGAAGCAAGAAGAAGTCAAGCTCGTGCTAAAGTTCTCGAGGAGGTTGAACGAAGGTGGAGATGGGAGGAGCAATAGGAAAAAAGTTTTCCTATAAGTTAAATAATCCATCTGTTTTGATGTACATTTTGTCATTGTCATGATCAGTTCTCTTCTTAAATATTTTCTTGGTAGCATCTTGTAAACTATATAAGAGCTGTTGATCTCTGTCATTAGCAGAAAGCAATTGAAGAGTAACTTTTTTTGTTGTATTTTGAAGAATGAATTGCTTTATTAACAAAGTGAATCTCTTGAGTTCCAATCTATTTGCAGGGACCTATTAGCTTTACATCCAAACTTACTTTTTCGGTTTTCTATTCGATGTCTGTTTGTTATCTGTATTGGAGTCTTGACTAATTTTGATATGCAGCGCAACCTGGCATGATCTTTTTTCATACTTTCATTATTATTATTATTTCTAGATTGCTTTGGATCCTTTTTCTTGAGTCAATGATATTATCGGAAACGATCTTTTGTCTTTGAGATAAAATTTCTATAACCCTTCTCAGATTATAGTTATTAGATTACGTTGAATATATTATTGTTATCAACCAAGAAATCTTAGACTACACAAATTATGCCAAAAAGGGACTTATGTTTTGGTAAATATTTGTCAAAATTGTGTAAAGTTATCACTAATATGCTTTATGTGTAGACTAATATAGTCCATACATAAAAATCCATACAAGCTAAGGCACAAATTAAATGTCAATTTTGCTCTTTTTTCTTCTTTATTCTTATGCCAAAAGCTACATTTGGGCCCCACCTTTAATATCACAAATATTTTCTTGATCTTCATCTATTCAAACTAATATTTTTATTCTGAGAATAATCTCTAGTAATATGAGTATCTTGATTAGTTGGCTACAATGAACTAATTATTGGACATATCAAGCAAATTATACTAATCAGGTATATCTAATTGACCTAATCAAAAAATTCTAGTTGGTACATTTGAGTAATAATAATATTAGCTATAAACAGATATTAAATGAAAATGATATGAATAATGAAAGTTCATATAATCAATCGTAATTGAGGTATGTTTGTGCCCTTGATCAAATACTTTTTTTTAATTCTCTTGTGCCATATAGAACATTGATAAATAAGTAAAAAAAACTTTAGTTACATATAATTAAGTTAACTCTAAAAATGATTTTAATTAGGGATTAGATGAAATAGGTACTAATATATTAAGTTCCTTCATTTTAATAGTTAAAAATTGGTTATTTTGTGATGTATTATGGTGGAGTGAAAAATACTCATTCATTTTAACTAAAGGATGTAATCGAGTCTCTAATATGAAGTCATTTTTAATAGAAAGCGTGTTATTTTTTAAAACTTTTCAACCGTAAATTCGGACGAGTAGTTAGTTAAAAAAGAAGATAGTTAAAAATTGACTCTTGTGGTTGTAGTCTGCATAATTAGGAATCCATAAATGAACAAAAAGTCACATCTTATTAGCTGCACAATGACAAAAATAATTGGACTAACATTTATGCATTAAAAGACAAATTTTTACTCCAATTCTTTACCTTAAGAGCTTTTAACTAATAATTTTTTTTTTCTATAATCGAGAAATTATAGAGCGTTTGTCCAGTGGTATATAATTTAATACTTGATGAATAATGATTATTTATACTCTATGTACTTAATTAAACATTGAATTTATGTAAAAATCACACATTATTTGGTTTAGGTTTATATTTGCAATGATAAAATGCTCTCTAACAATACGAGTTTATAGTCAGATTTTAATCTCTAACAAATATAACTTTATATCAATATTCAAATTAAGAATAAACTCTCTAGCAAATGTGACTTTATTCGATTTTAACCTTTAACAATAATAAGTTTACGATTTCATATTCAGATTCTAATCTCTATAAATACGACTTTATATCCATGTTCATATTAAGAATAAACTCTCTAGCAAATGCGACTATATTCGATCTAAACCTCTAACAGAAACGTGTTCATATCCATATTCAAATCCGAGACTCGATAATAATGAGTCCTTATATTCGTCTATATTTAAATACCAAATTAATTTGAAACATCACAGATCATTTAGTTTTTATTCATATTCGTGATGGTAAAAATATTTTCTAACAAACGCATTTTCATGTTTAGATTCTAATTGACAATTTTATATTTAAATTCGAATTTAAGACATTTACCTAAGGATAAACTCTCTAATAAACACAAATTTTTATATTTTTACTTGTAACACGAACGAAATTTGAGACGTCTAATTAAGGATAAAACAAATTATTTCACCACTTAGAGTGAGAATGCAGAAATCTAGGGTGTCACCTGTTCCCAACATCATATTTTTACTGTACTCAAGTCCCTTTCTTCTTGAATATTCCTCTACATATCAACAAGTTTTTGGGGAGACCCCTGTCCTATATCCAAAAAAATGTCAATCTTCTTTGGCCAAACATTGGCCACTCAAGAAATTGGTGGTTCCCTATAGCTCTCTGTGTTTTGTTTTTGACAGTTGTGCATTAAAAAGCCAATCTTTTTTCTTTCTTGATAAGATTATAACACTTCCCCTTCAAGAACTGCACCATTACACTAATTATCAATTGTGGGGTTCTCATTTTTGATGAGGCTATGGATTGATTCTTGAGCTATGGGGTTTCATAAAAAATGGGTGGGGGTTATTTTTTATTGTTAAATGAGTTGAAGCTTCAATTTTTTCCATTGAAAATACTTACATGATAGTTAGGGTAGGTTTCTTGGTTGCTGCTTCTATAGCTGCTTATGCAGTTAAGCAGATAAATGTAAAACCCTCAAAGACATCATTAGGTAATTTTCTTGATTAGTTGCAAATAAGTACTATTTGGTTTTAGGTATTGATGGAACAGTTGTTGTAAAGATTCAATTTTTAATGGGAAAATTCATCTAAAATGGGTGATTAGAGTTTGTTTTTTGAGGCTAATTTGTGTTTATGTTGTTGTTTTATGAATTTGGTGAATAGAAAATGGTGAATCATTGCTTGAACAACGAGGGGACGAAGGGGATGAAAAGGAGCAGCTCTTGTATTCGACGGATGGCCTCAAAGAAGTGGTTGTAAGTATAGTGAAATTTGTGTACTCTTTTGTTGCTTAATAGTGTTGATATCTTCTGTAAGAACAATTTGATACTGAGTTAAAAATGTTTGTTTTCGAACAATTTTTTGGATGTTATAGTGAAACGGTGTTGTAGAGAACATATAATATATATAACATGAAAGATTGGTTCAACAGAAAATGTTATTGTTATAGCGAAATGTTGTTATAAAGAGGTCTGATTGTGTTTGGAAATTTGTCTTTTGTTTTTTCGTTTGGCGATCTGTAGGATGAGGAAGAAGAGAAAGAAGAAGTTAAATTAATCAATGGAATTATAAATCCAGCACAGGGTAACCAGATTGATCTTGATGATGATCTTTTCCCTGAATTTGAAGATCTTTTATCCGGGGAGATTGAATTTCCGTTACCAAGTGACAAGTATGATACAGGAAGAGAAGAGAGAGAGAGGGTTTACCAATCTGAGATGGCCTACAACGCGAATGAACTTGAAAGATTGCGAAACCTTGTTAAGGAACTTGAGGAAAGGGAGGTGAAGCTTGAAGGGGAGTTGCTTGAGTATTATGGTTTGAAGGAACAAGAATCCGATATCCTCGAATTACAAAAGCAGCTCAAGATTAAGGCTGTTGAGATTGACATGCTCAACATCACGATAAATACGTTACAGGCTGAGAAACAAAAGCTTCAAGAGGAGGTTTTTCATGGAACTACTGCTAGGAAAGATCTAGAAGCTGCTAGAAGCAAGATTAAGGAGCTGCAAAGGCAGATGCAACTCGAAGCTAACCAAACGAAAGCTCAGTTGTTGTTGCTAAAACAACATGTTACTGGACTTCAAGAAAAGGAAGAGGAAGCTTTCAAGAGAGATTCCGAGGTTGACAAGAAGCTTAAACTTGTGAAGGAGTTGGAAGTGGAGGTTATGGAACTTAAGAGGAAGAACAAAGAACTTCAGCACGAAAAGAGAGAGTTGGTTATTAAATTGGATGCTGCTGAATCTAAAATAGCAAAGTTGTCTAATATGACGGAGGTAAATTTTAATTCCTGATACCAGTATTTTCATGTCTCTGATCAAGTTTAGGACAATCTCTGCGTGTTGTAACTTATAGCTCTTCTTTCTTTATGCATTTACTTTCTATTCTCAAGTTTGTAAAAATATTTTGGAACTATAATCATATTCTGATTTCTTGTAATTATCAGAATTCTTTGCTGTTTCTCATGCTCTTTAGTTTCTTCTGTTTCGGCCAGAGACGGAACTAAGATTTTGACTTTACGGGTTCTGATTTCTAGTAAAGATTAGCTTCTGGTTCTGGATAAATTATTTGTATATACTAAATAAACTGTGAAGCGCAAATACAATGTCTTGAACCAAAGTTAGGTACTGCTGAACCTATACGAGCGCGTAGCTCCGCCCCTAATTTTGACAATTGTGTTTCGCTCCCACCACTGAATAATGGGAGATTTTCAGCTTCTAATGAGAAAGATTGTGTGATGTTTTTGACAATTCCTGACTTGTTTTTGGCATGCTTCTGCAGAATGAAATGGTTGCCCAGGTGAGGGAAGAAGTAACTAATTTGAAGCATACAAATGATGATCTTCTAAAACAAGTAGAAGGACTTCAAATGAACAGATTCAGTGAAGTTGAAGAGCTAGTGTATCTTCGTTGGGTCAACGCATGCTTAAGATTTGAACTTCGGAACTACCAAACACCTCAAGGAAAAGTATCCGCTCGTGATCTCAGCAAAAGCCTGAGCCCAAAATCTCAGCACAAGGCTAAACAGTTGATGTTAGAATATGCAGGTTCCGAACGAGGCCAAGGAGATACAGATCTCGAAAGCAATTTTTCTCAGCCATCTTCTCCCGGTAGTGAAGACTTTGATAATGCTTCTATAGACAGTTCCACTAGCAGATTTAGTACTTTCAGTAAAAAGCCCAACTTAATCCAGAAGCTGAAGAAATGGGGCAGCAGAGGTGGTAAAGACGATTCTAGTATTATGTCTTCACCAGCAAGATCTCTTGGAGGAGCATCTCCTGGTAGGATGAGTATGAGTGTAAGACCAAGGGGTCCTCTGGAATCTCTAATGCTTAGGAACGCGGGTGACGGTGTAGCCATCACTAGTTTTGGAACAGCTGAGGAATACGATTCCCCAGAAACACAAAAGCTTCCACCGATTAGGACACAAGAATCTTCTGCTGAGACACTGAATTCAGTTGCATCATCGTTTACTCTAATGTCAAAATCGGTGGAAGGAGTTCTAGATGAGAAGTATCCGGCATTCAAAGATAGGCATAAGCTGGCAGTAGAACGAGAGAAGACAATTAAGGCTAAAGCTGAGCAGGCAAGAGCAGCAAGGTTTGAGAAGACCTTGCCTCCAAAACTTGCTCAATTGAAAGAGAAGCCGGTATCACTGCCAGGGTCAGTACCAGTTTTGCCGGTGGTCTCCGCCTCTGGTGAGTCAGCAGAGCAGTCTGGTGATAGCAAAACCGACTCTCAAGCCGTGAGCAAAATGAAACTTGTTAATATTGAGAAAAGACCTACTAGGACTCCTCGTCCACCGCCTAAACGATCAGGAGGTGGTCCAGCTCCAGCTGGTAATAATGTTACAGGTGGAGCACCTGGAGGTCCACCCCCACCACCTCCTCCGCCTGGTGCTCCACCACCGCCACCTCCACCTGGTGGAGGACCGCCTAGACCACCACCTCCTCCTGGATCTTTAATGAAAGGAGGAGCTGGAGGTGACAAGGTCCATCGTGCTCCTGAATTAGTTGAATTCTACCAAACTTTGATGAAACGCGAGTCAAAGAAGGACACATCATCAGCTTTGATAACCGCTACTTCAAACACGTCAGATGCAAGAAGCAACATGATCGGGGAGATAGAGAACAGATCCACATTCCTCTTAGCTGTATGTAGAACTTCTCTTACTTTTTTGAATGAAACGCATGTTCCTATTACCCTATTCTGACTCGAGCGATAATTGTGCAAAACCAGGTGAAAGCTGATGTGGAAAGTCAAGGAGGATTTGTCGAGTCATTGGCAACTGAAGTTCGTGCTGCTTCTTTTACCAATATTGAGGATCTAGTGGCATTTGTGAACTGGCTAGATGAAGAACTCTCCTTTTTGGTAGTTCCTCTTTACACTATACCTTCAAATCCCCTATTCCTTAAATAAGACTTATTAATCATACTTTTGTATGGTGGATATGAAAATTATTGGTTAATTAATCTCTCTCAAGCAACAAGGACCATGCACTTTCTGCATTATGTACCTGCAGCATCTGTTAACAGTGTATCTTGCTGGTTCTTTTCAAGGTTGACGAACGAGCTGTCCTCAAGCACTTTGACTGGCCTGAGGGAAAAGCGGATGCGTTGAGAGAGGCTGCTTTCGAATATCAAGATCTAATGAAACTAGAAAAGCAAGTAACCACCTTTGTGGATGACCCAAATCTTCAATGTGATGCGGCTTTGAAAAAGATGTACAGGTTGCTTGAAAAGTAAGTCTCACTGATATCTATGTCTCTCGTCTTTAAACTAGAGAATTTAGGTTTGGTAGGATGCAGGGGCGGCAGATCCAGGGAGGGACAAGGAGTTCATTTGATCTGCCTTAGGCGGATATTACACTATTTATAAATGCTTAAAATTATTTTTATGTATATATAGTAGATGTTGAACCCCTATGACTTCTTCATATTTTGAACCCCCTTAGTGAAAAATCTAGCTCTGCCACCAGTAGGATGTGAAAATAGTTGAGATTTTAATCAAGTTATTCCAGACCGTATTGAAACGTCAACTTAATTGGAAGTAGTATCCTTTCATGTGTAGTTTTTTTTGTTTTTTCATTTTATTTTTATCTATAGCTAACTCAGTTTTTATTCTGGATGCCAGGGTTGAACAGAGTGTTTATGCACTACTGCGTACTCGCGATATGGCTGCATCACGATACAGAGAATTTGGTATTCCTACTGACTGGTTGCAAGATTCAGGTGTTGTTGGCAAGGTACGTTCTCATCTAGAAACGTCACTCTGGTGTCCTTTCTCAAGCCTATTTAACATAAAAGCACAAACTTTTCCACCAAGAACCATGCTGCAAGGGAACCCTTAAAATGTGAAGTTTCCACTTAAACATATTTTTCACAAATATCAAGAACCTCAGTAACTAACGTACAATACGATTTCACTTCATAGTACGTCCAAAAGAAACAAAAACAAAGTATGCAGAGAAATGATCCATTATGTTTTTTCTCTTCTGCAGATAAAGCTTTCATCAGTACAATTGGCGAGGAAGTACATGAAACGTGTAGCATCAGAGCTTGATGCCATGGATGGACCCGAGAAGGAACCAAACAGAGAATTTTTGATTCTACAAGGAGTTCGTTTTGCCTTCAGAGTTCATCAGGTATATACACTACACCTGCATTTAGTTCACTTGTTTTAGTAAAGATACAGATTGAAAAATTCACAAGCTTGTCTTTGAAAATCCTTTTTTTTTTCCTTTTCAGTTTGCTGGAGGATTTGATGCTGAAAGCATGAAGGCGTTTGAAGAACTAAGGAGTCGTGTTCAGTCACAAACAGGAGGAGAGAATACACAAGAACCATGAGAATATTTGTATTTTGGTTTTGGTCACTGTATATTTCATCATTTTCTCCAAGTATAGCAAAACATATTCTATCTTGGACATTTGTACAATTCAAAAGGTTCAACTCAAGGAGAATGTCAGATAACACAGATTAGTTAAAAAGAAGTTGCAGGGATAAACAGTGTAGGGTTAAACACTTTAAAAACTTCACTGAACAGTGAGTGAAATTTGGACCTGCATATTCATGAGAAAGAAATAACTATTAAAGCAATTGGAGAATTATTCGAATTAACTTCAAACTTGAAGAATGTGTCTACAAGAAACTTGAGAATATAATCTGTGGGGACTCAATCATCAGTACCCTTTTCTCCATTTAACATGGACAACCTACATTGTATATAAATAGGAGAATGATTTATTTACTGATTGGCCATGTAAGAACTCATAAAATCAATGGTGTTTACAACATTTGATGTGAAGTGACTCTAGCTGCATGCTTGTAGCTAAATATGTAGGTGAGGTTTCTTGATTTCATCTGCTATCTCATTGTGATGACAAGACTTCTATCTGCAAATTTAGCACCTCCAACGTTCCCTTGAAGTTGAGATGGTAGACGAATCACACGTCTCTGATCACCGGCCTCCACCAACAACTCAGACCCTCCTCTAAACTGCAAATAGCCAGAAATTCTAATTAATTTCACCATATAATTTGGTTTTCAGTAGCATGAATTGTAAGAACATGGTGAGAAAAATAACAACGAGCCTTTGGTCATCGTTAGAGGTCAAAACGCCCTCAACTTGGATAACCAAAGCAAGTTAGATGTCAGTAGAAATTTTCATGTGCTACATTAACAGCAAAAAACATGAACAGCAAGCTAAGAATGTTCTTAATCACTCAACTACATGTTATAGTGCTTCATGTAAATCTAAGCATCTGTTTAATGTTTTATAGTTAGTGTTTGTTGCAGTTAAGAGAGCCTTACACCCTGAAGAAGCCAACCACTTTTTGATAATTTCTATGGCAAATGCTTACAGAAATTATCGATTAGTAAATGCTTATTCAGTCTATTACCAAAATAATATCTGTTATCTAGTGAAGAATTTTGTTGCATTGAAGTTCACAAAAGGATCGATTTTTGGAATCATAGCATACACATAATGTAGAAAGGTGAAACAAACCATACTACTTACTTGATATAGCTTGATTTCTGATTTGTCAAAACCGGGCATGAGAAGAGTGACGATTTTGTTGGTTGGATCAAAGATAACCGCAGGAATGCTGGCCTCATGAGCTGTTACAGTCAGAAGATTCCGTGCACTCTCACTATGACTATCCTGCATAATTTTGTCCCAATCTAAATGGGCTCCGTCTGAGATATGTGGAACAAAAGCAGAAGGCAAAGGTGAGAAGTCCTCAATCGTTGCCCCTACTTCTCCACTCGAATTTGGTCTTGCAAGAGCAAATGCACCAGAAACCTGTGCACCAGCCTGGATTATGCAACCCCAGTAACGTAAAGCAGAAGCCATAGACACAGGGCTGTTTCTATCCACCACAATATAGCAACCAAACCTTTTTGGTTCTGCAAATATTGAAGACCCTCTCTGCAGCATGCAAAATCATTAGAACCTTTAGTTCAAATAGAATGGCATCTTGAAAACAGATTAGTAGCTGGCATACCTCCAATACTTGTTCTAGAAGGTCCCAAATTTCTGAACTCATTTTCCCATTCAGATTAGGATTTCTACCGCTTAGTGTCATGGCTTCTTCGGCAAGTCTCAAAAGTGAGGGACTTGCCAGCCTTCCTAAATCAGTTTTTTCAGCAAAATTGCGGAGATATTTTAAGTATAATCTGCACGTGGAAATAATGATATGATACTCCACATCAGTTTTGGCATAGAGACATAAGACATTTGACAAGTCTTGGAGAAGATCTAACCTTGCTTTGCTGGTTGCACCAATCATTCTGATTGTTTCTTCAGTACTCATGCCATCATATATAATAATGTCAAATTTCTCTTTTTTGCTGTTCTGTTGAACCACATTTTCAAAAAATCCTACAAGCCGCTCGAGTGCTAGGGATGAAAATATGGAGTCCATTCCAGGAAGTACTCCAAGCTCTTCTCCGACCACCTACTACATTTCGAAAAAAGTTACTCAAAGAGCGACTCATCCATTTCCTGGCAAAAGAATGCCAGATAACGCACCACTAAGTTACATACCCACCCCTTCAAGAACTCCTTGAGTCATATTAAGACGAGCATCTGCTTGCTTCAGTTTATTGAGAGGATCAAGGAGCATCTGCAATTACTGATGATTGTTCAGCCCAAATGATTCGCAACCAAATGTATAATCTCAATTTGCAGGTAGACAGATGAAGTAATTAAACAAGAACAGACTTTTGTAGTTTCCAATCTGACAGCTGAGAGGTTGTCGTTGCATGTTATTGGCGACGTCCCAATCTTACAATTCAGAAGATATTCAGCTGTGGGATCTTGAGAATGTATCACCAAACAGGTTTTGAGCCCTGCCATTGCATAATGCTGGTAAGAAAAGAAATTTGCTGGTTAGTCTACGTAACATTATCATATGCAGGAGGGACTCAAAATTCCTGATATGATACAGCATTAGTTAAGGTTTAAAGGGGAAAAGACAAGCAGATTCAGGTCAATGTGGAATGTCTTTTTATTCTAATGTGCAAGTACTAGATAATATCTGAGAGTTGCACTGAAAAATGGAAGGGAAAAAAAACAGAAATGCAGTGGCAGTGCCCAAGATAATAAGCCATAAAATAGAAGAACATGCTGTTAAAATTTATAGGGGAAAGCCAAAGATGCAGTGATCAATGAATAGTGCTAATATTTTGCGTGAGCACTAAATTTATGTCTCATCATCACATACAGACACAGTTTTTGTCAAGATATTTTATAGAAAAAAGGTCACCTAAGACAACAACCTTATGGTAATCCCTCGGAAACAAACTTCTAAACAATTCATGAGGTTTGTTCATTTCCTACCCCCTCCCTTGCACTGCCGGATGTTTTTCCAATTCTTTATTCCACTACCCACAGTGTTGAAGGAAAAGAAAAGGGAAGACATAGTGTAACGAGTTTTCCTTCTGACAAACAAAAGAATGAGCTCGTGACAAGAGAAAACGTGGTTATGCTTATAGTTGGAAACTGTGCTCTTTTGATTTTGAATATGTAACTAAAAACTAATATACCTCTTTAAAGTCAACAGCTTCTAAAGAAAAAACAGTTGAAGACAAATGAACTAAATCATGATTCATGAAAGTAACTGCAATGAAATATCATAACATTCTTCTATTC
The DNA here is from genome assembly GCF_001406875.1 of Solanum pennellii. NCBI lineage: Eukaryota > Viridiplantae > Streptophyta > Magnoliopsida > Solanales > Solanaceae > Solanum > Solanum pennellii. The sequence continues at coordinate 4,620,157 of NC_028641.1, read as the reverse complement.
TGAGCTGGGTTGAAAATAGTTTATCTTGTCATAAACCTCATAAATCATAGCTTGACTCATTTAAAAGAAATACTCCAGTCAACAGAAAACACAATCTTTACTTTGTTTTGGTTAAAATTCAATTGTCTCGCTATATAAAACAATAAATGGACAAAATTATTCAACTCCAAAGCTAATTGTTCTATCAACAGTGAGACTATATAGCATTTAACTATATGAATCTTGACCTTAAAATTAAACAAAAACTTGAATTTTACAGTTCACTCGACTACTTTTCTACATCAATACTAAACCATATGCCTTGTACAAGCAAAATTCAATACTAATAAACAAGTTCTACATAGAGCAAATGAAATCAATCCATTTTCTTTTTTTACATATCCAACAAACAAACAGTTCTTATCCTCTCACAGAAACCAGGGACAAAAAAAATTGTCAACTCAATTCAACCCCAAATGATAAAAGAAGCACTAACAAAGGCTGTCTTGGACTATAGACTATAAGTACTCCTTCATTCTTAACTAGAGTCTCGTGTTCGAGTCCCCGTGGTTAAGGAATCACCTTTATTAGGGAGCGCTATACCCCCAATGTGGGACTTTCCGTCAATCCAAATTTAATTGGCTCCAATGCTGGTTCAGTAAATCAGGTGGGAAACCCAAAAATAACTAAAGAAGCATCAATACACCCCCAAATAACACGATCCCAAGTTTCTAACTAAAACAACAAAAGCATCCATCAACAGCTTATAAAAGATTAAACAGAACATAAAGTTAGAATCTTTATAGAAAAACTGTACACTTAATTGACAAACCTGAGCAGCAAAAATGGCAGAAGTGGTTTTCCCAGAACCCCCTTTACCCAAAAAGGTAATTAGCTTAGTGGGTTTTTCATTTTTAGCTGAATTATCACTAGCCATGGCCAAAATCTCCATTCTTGCTCTCCTTTTTCTTCTAGTTTTAGCTGGAGATTCTATCTTTTTCACTGACTGGTTGAAAAATTCAGAATATGGGTTCTTTGTTGTGGAGAATAATGAAGATGCTGTTAAGATTTGCATACTGGAAATCCACATTTTTTTCTATGGGTGAAAGATGTTTAATCAGAGAGTTGCAGATGGCAATTGAACTGAGAGTTTGGAAAGGTGAGGGAGATGAGTGATTAGGCTCTTTTCCTCTTCTGTTCTAACTCGGAGTCCGATTAATCTGAATTCGTAAAGATAAGATTAGAGTATATGACTTTTGGATTTTTTTCGTATTCATAATTCGAAATCACGATGAAGAGATTACTAGCTTTATCTACTACACCATATGATTATTTTTATTCTACTAGTCATTTTGTGTCAAGTGATTATGCGTTACATTTATCTAGGATAAAAAATTTAAGAAAAAACTTAAAATAAATAAATATTTACGAGATTACGAATAATCTCATAAAAATAAATTGTTTTTAAATATAAAATATATATATTTTTTCAAAGAATTATAATAAAAATGTGTCGTGTAAATTAAAACAAAAATAATAACAAAATTAGGTACAAAATAAATAAATAATATATTAAACATTTTTTGGCAAAACACCTAGGAGGCCAAATGTTTTTATTATTTTTATATTTATTTTAATAAAATATAAGGTGTTTAATCAATTTTTTCTCTCCAAATTTCATAGGTTTATCCTTATACTAACATAATAAATTTCTAGTGACTTTGTGTTGTAGTTATTTATATATTCTTGTTTTTCATTTACATAAACTATATTTTGACTTTTGAAACACTGATTTATTTGTATACATATTATATAAAATTTATCAAAGGAAAAAATATCTTTTACTTAATTTTAGAAATCAAATTCGAGATCTCAGTAAACAAAAACTTAGATGGATTTGACTGATTCTAAATGTTGATCGGAGTTAAAAAGTCAAATTATTTACTTTGCTCCTTGAAGCAAAAGTTAACATTACCTCACATTATTTTTTTCCTTTCAAATAAATGTCAACAAGAAAGATGTAAAGTAGAATTTGAATTTGATTAGTTAAAAAAAAATTATTAGTTACTAGTAATTAATTAAATAACTTGCCTCAATTGACTAGTTGAAGTTAAGTGATATATATATAAGGATTTTATGGATGCTTTTGTTGGACTTATTTCAGTTTATCATTTAACAATTACTATGTTTTTAAGGTAAATTAAAGATTATTTAGAATTAGAAGCTCTATAAATATATATAAATATTTTTAATAATTACTATTCTTACATATGATATGATTAGTGCATGAAAAAAAAAGGAGGATATAAAAGGCCAAATCATCTCAAACGATTTTTTTTCTTATTTTAACTCATACGTATTATATTTGTCTACAAACATTATTAAGAACAGTCATTTCTAATCTTATTTATCCTTATATAATTACACATTCATCATAGAAATTATAATATAATGAGCTTTAGAATTTCAATAATATTACTCACAAGTCACATGGATTATTTGGTCTCACAAACTTATTCAAATTAATATGAAATATTTCTTTTCTACAATAAGACACTATATAACTATTGAATAGTTTATCAACTTCGCAAATTATTTTTTAATATACCTTGTCTCCAACGTTTTTCACAAATTAAAATACCAAGAGAAAAATTTAAAATATATTCTTGTTCAACTAGAATTTTTTAAAAAGCTCAACAAATTCATGTAAATTGGAGAATCCGTTATCAATATTACATACATCAATAATATAATTATCAAACTGATTCTTGAAAATATTGAAGCTAAATTCATCAAAATCATCAATATATAATATAACACTCTTTTTTTAATGTCAAAATTATTGTTGATGCTTATATTTATGTATTACTTCATATTTTTTTGTTCCAAACGTGATTGAATGAAAAGACATTTAGCTTTATATATTTTTATAATTGTTGAAATTTGTGATCAAAAAAGTTATAATGCCCCTAATCAATTCCCAAAAAGGTGTCATCCTTTTTATTTTATTTTATTATTTATACTAAAAGAAAAGGGATCAAGTCTAATTTCTTTTTATTATAAACGAAAAGTTATACTATTAAACTCCTCTTTGCTTTTCAAAAGTGAACAATAAATTAAATGAATTAATTAATTTTTAGAACCTAAATAAAATAACTAGCAAACAAACTTGAGAGAGAGAATCCCAAGTTAATTGCATATGGTTATTGAGTTTTACCCATTATTATAACAGTAAAATAAAATAAAAAAATTATTCATGACCACATTAAATAACTCTAATAATTGATAAAAGTTAGTTACCTCAACCCAACAATATAGTTTTGAAATACTATTATTATAGCGTAAACGTTATAATGAATAAAGTTCAATCACTATACTTGAAACTAACTTAAAAAACTCAAGAAAACATACAGAGAAAAAGAAAAATTCATATAAGTGCATCATGTACTAAATACTAGGTGTAATTCTACGAGTGAATATTAACAAAGATATACTAGTACAACTTCTTTGATAATATAGCGCTTATCCATTTGCATTGCAATAAAATTATTAAACTATTGTTTTGGAATACTATTATCATAGTGTAAAATTCAATTATTCTAATGTTACAAATGTTCAACATCCACACATGAAATCTCAAAAAGGAAAAATCATATAGGTGCATCATATACCATCATATTCAGTATAAAAAAAAGAATATTATGTAAGTAGATTTTATTACTATTTCGTGAAATATACTAAAATATTATATAGGCAAATTTTATCATTATCTCGTGAAAATGAGTGCACCATACATTTTGCAATAATTCAAATAGAGAGAACATGATCATATTATATAAAAATCAAAATTTTATATAGATATTAAAATCTAAAATAATTAACAAGCATATTTTAGTAATGGACTAGCTCTTGGTGATCTTGGAAGTTCAGAAACCCTATTTCCAGAACAATCATAATATATCACACCTGAAAATTGTGGTGGTTTACATTTTTCACCCATAATAATTGTCTTTTGCCATAAACCCTTTTTATCTCCGGCCACTTCACCGGAATCTTCATCGGAAAATTCACCGCCTTTTTTGGTCATGTTAGGGCTTAATTGTTGTGGTGATGACAACCTTGGAACAATTTTTGATTCACTAATGATATTAGCTTTGGATTTTTTTGATGACTTTTTTGCATGTTTAGCACATAGTCCTACTATGGCTATTATTGAAAAAAATAAACCAATTGCTAATGGTGTAGAAGTACATAACTTATCACCATTAGTTCTTGGTAATAACATTGAAAGAACCATTTTAAACAAAATTAAGGTATTTTGATAAATTTCAAGTTGGGAGAAGAAGCTAGGAGATGATTAGATGAAGAAGAAATCAATTAAAGAAATGATTAAAGTCTTGAAGAGTTAAGGAGTATATATATATAAGGGTGGG
>NC_028641.1:4606804-4615536 GCF_001406875.1 Solanum pennellii | reverse complement strand
GGGTGGGGTGGGGGTGAGGGTAGGGTGGGGTTTCTATTTACATATCACTTAAATTATTAATATAAACGTTAATTAATAACCATCATAATTAATGGAAAACAATCTTTTTAAAATAAGTTAAGATATATTGAGAGTATAATTAAACTTTTGTATCATATTGTGTATAATTTATACAATATTTTATTTTGATGGTGTAGTGATTTCAACACTATAATTGTAGTAGTTGCAAGGTAGGAAAAAAATTTCAACTCTAAATTTTGCTTTGGAATTATTTTAATGACTCAATCATTAAACTTATGAGTTTTATATATTATTGTTTTTATATTTTAAAATTAATTAAGTCAATTAAAAAAATTTCAAGATGAAAGGAAAAATCATGTTTGTTTAAGAAATTATTTCATGGTTTGTTTCTTTGGAGACTTTTACTAATAAAGTTTAACTAATGAATTTTTACCAAGTCTTTACTAACTCATGCTTCATTAATATATTTATTTATATTTTGACTAATTCAAGCACTTTTTTCACTTTTGAAATCATTGAAGACGTGTTTATCAGTTATTTAAGTTTGGATTAGGTCAATATTAATTATATGATAGGTTTGTTCATTATTAAGTGAACAATATTCCTAAGACATTTTATTTTAAAGTCACGTATTCTTATGAAATATTCTAGAATTTATTGAGTTTAATTTGTATGTACTGTTAAGGTAAATAATCTTTTATATTTTCAAATCAAGGTAAATACTTTTTTATATTGTCAAATCATTCAAATGGCATTGAGAAGTAGCTTTCTTAGAAGATATATGATATTTTACTTGTATAAAGGCTTTCTAAAATATATAACCCAATAGTATAAAAAATTATTTCATATTGACTATATTACTTAAATTAATTTTTATAATGTGATCACTAAATAATTAATAACTATCTTCTTATTATGGATGAACACTTACTATAATTTATTCTTGATTAAGTTTTTACATTAATGTAATCAAACATTTTTCTTAACTTAATCAATAAAATTAGAAAAATAAAAAATTTTTGCATTGCAAATAAATACTATAAAAGTTTGTATCTATCCGTAGAGAAAAAAACACATTTTTAGAGGTTCTAAATTTAGATCTTGAATATGATATTACATAATGTGAAACTTTTCGAATTAAATTTAGACTTTTGAGTTTTCAACCAAAACAAAACATTGTATGTGTACCTTTCTAACTCCTTTAATATATACTAGATCATTTGAATATAATTGTGATGTCACAGAGAAATCCTTAATTATACATTAGTTTTTCATTTTAAATTTAATTTGATGTTCGACAATTATATTAAAATTAAATTAAATTTAAATTTGGACATTATAAAATTTCTCAAAGACAAACTCTCAATCATATTTTAATTTCTTTTTATAAAAAGCTTGAACTTAAAGAATAATATATATTGATTCTAGTCTTAGTGGACTTTTGTTTTGCTAATCATGATGCATGTATTTTTATAATTGATACAAGGATTTTATGTAATTCTACGTGCTTTCCATGATATGAAATTGGCAAATCTTATGGCAGTATTAGTGTAGTTTTTTTTTCTTATTCGATATTTACATTAAAACTTAACTATATTTAAATTTGCCAAAAAGTCACACATAATTAGAGGATAAAACGTTTTTTTAACAAAAACAAATTCGTACTCAAAGCTATTCAAACCCGAAACTTCATGTACTAGAGGTGCCTTTTGTTAGCTAAGAAGCTTTTTACTTTTAAATATGAAACCTTTTAATAAAATTTAATTTAATTAAATCTTAATACGACATCGTGAAGAAAAATAAAATAAAAAATGATCTGCATCTTCTAGAGAGTTTTAGATAATTTGTTGGGTAATTAACAACACACAGAAAATGACATTTCCTTTAATTAATTTGTTCCACCAATGAGAAGGTTAATTAAGAATCAATTAATTAACTTTTTACCTTAACCATCATGAGGAGGAAAAGGTGGGACAGAAAGACATCATCTTCTTTTTGTTCCTCTATAATATATACTTTTTTAACTAACAATTAACACCTATAAATATCTTTTATTTAATTGATATCTGCGTTGAGTGTTGACAGAAGATGACACTTATCTCATAAAATTAATTTAGAAGCGATAAAAAGGTTTTAACGCTACCACTATATCATTTCATTTCCAAAGCTCCATTCCCCCTACACCACCCCCCCACCCCACCACCCAAAAAAAAACCAATTATCTTGTCTCGTAAATGGGAGAGAAAAATCAAATGAGGTATGAATTAAACGCTACGTAAGAATTAAATGCAAAGAGTATGTTTGGTGCTTTTGCTTTTAAGTATATTGAATGATTATATAAGATCTAAGGTTAAATGCAATATTGTAATCTATTTTCGAGAGCGATTAAAAAGGATTATTTCAAAGATTCAAATTCGAGAAGTGTTTGATATAATACTATTTCATCTTAATTCGTGTTGGTATGAGCAATGAATACATCTGTATGTTTTTACATGTATATAACTTTTATGACTTAATCATATAATTATTCTCGTTCTATTCAAAAAACTACACTAAAAGTAATTGTTAATTTGAGATGAAGGAATAGTAACTAAATTTTATAGTCACGAATTTGAATGGTAAAAGCAATCACGTCTAATTCTTACATACATCAAAAAGACATGTTGTCTACGTCACACACCTTTAAAATGTGACTCTTCCTCGAAGGCATGAACCCTAAGTGAACACGATATATTTTGTGACTACCTTTTCTTTTTTTTTAAAAAAAAAAAAACGTAAAGCAACTACTATCTCCGTCCACTATCAACTGTCATGGTTTTTAAAGTCAAACGATACACACTTTAACTAATATTTTACAATGTATTTTTTTATCATATTGATATGTAAAAAGTTACAATTTATAGTACTTTTCGTATAGTTTTTGAATATCTATTTTTTTTTATTTAATATATCAAATTAATGTAATTTAATTTTGCTTTAAAAATTAATCAAATTAACTTTCCAAAGACGTAACACGATAAAAAAGAACGAAGGAAATAGTACAATATTACGTGCCGCTAATCATTTAATATTTTCACGCAGGGAAGTAAGTTTTTTCTGGACAAACATCACTATCATGAATAATAAAAAATTACTAGCACAAAAGTAAATTGTTGTCTAAACTTCAATGTCACATTTCTAACTTTTATAAGATTCAGCATAATTGCATAAATATTTTTGCAATTGATGGTTTATGCATTCTCAAGCAATCAATTTTCATAATGTCATCTTTTTCATCCAGAAATATTACAATCATGAGTTTTGTTTGAGAGAAATGAAAGCACCCTACTATCGAGAGTGTCACGTTCAGAAACAGATCATGTAAGAAGTGAATCTAAATTTACTCAAATCTTAATACATATATCGAATAGAAGGAAAAAAAAACACCACTAACTCTTATTAAATATTTTAATTTGTGTAAGTCTTTACAAGAAACGTTTATGTGTTTTGATATATGATATTGATGAAACTGTTGTGTTAAACATTTATAAAATCAGAATTAGTGAGATATAACTTTAGCTATACTCAATTTATAATAAATTCAAAATCTTAATTTCGCCTTGATTGTTAATAGACAAACATTTAGGTATTGTCATGGGGATTTAATTTTGCTAGTATATATTTAATTAATTACCCAACTTTTCACGTGCATTGCACATTTAGCCTTCAATAACTATATACTAACCAACAACATTAATTAATTTCATAATATTTATTATGATAGCTAATAAGTAGTCTAATATTCCTCTCTAATTTGCCGTGCCGTTACAACTACTCATGTGCTCCCTTGACAATTTTCTTTCACAACTCACCCATGCAACAACATTCACCAAACCTAATTTTGCCCCCCCTCCGCCGCGCTCTCTTAATCAGAGATTTTAGATTCAAATTGTGATATTAATAGAATCCTCTTTGTTAGAAAGTGTTTATTTCTAAAATGAAACTTTTATATACTAAACCTGACTGTTCAGGTTTCAAAGCGGGTACTAGACATCAGATAGGAAACAAAAGAAAACCTAAATTTGATATGATTTTTAAGCAAGAGTTTTATTATACATCATAATTTGATATGATTAATGTTAAAATGATCATGACATTCTCTAAATATGTTTTCAAGCTAACAATAAATATAACCAAAGAAATAAGCTAATGTTATAATATCAAAGCATTTTCATTAGTACCATGTACACAAAGCACCAAAAGAAAAAAAAAGACTTACTAGATCATACACCATGTTCTTGATCAAGAATAAAACAATAGGAAGCTTGATTTCATTATTTTTTGTATACAACTCTCCTCCAAAACCCTAATGATGCAAAGGGTTCGGTCCGGTTGGTACGAGTCGTTTTTCGACACCATATCGTTGATCAATCTCATGACTTCCGGCTGGCTCAGCCTCCGGTTCCTCATAGACATCGTCCCGATGATGATGGTGGTGGTGGTGGTGATGAACATGTTTCACAAAAGGTGTGAAGTCAAAATTACTTGCTAGAAGTGTTTTTCTTTGACCAAACAAAGAGTGGTGATCATGATCATTATATATAATGACTTTATTGTTGTTTTTCATGAATTTGAATTCTTGAAATAAGAGAACAAGTATAGAAAACCAAAGAACAAAACATATTACATGAGGTACCTTTAAGCCCATGTTGTAAGAAAATAGTGATCACAAGAGGAAACATGGATAATAATATTGATCATCAATATTGAAATAATAAAGGATCAATTTTTATTTAAATTTTTTTTCACTTCTTGGAGATTGAGAAACTTTGAAGATTGACAGCTTGAATCTAATGGATTTTTGCTTACATGTGAGACTTGTGAATAAGCTAAAAATTTAATGTTGTGTATAATAAGGAAAGGTGGAGATATTATGTGAGTAGTTGGGTGGAAATTAAAGGAAATGGGGGGAGGTAGACCTTTTTTTTTCCCAATAAATGTTACTTAGATTTCAAGGAATAATAAAAGTGGTCATTATGTAAAATATAAAATCCCCTGAATTATACCATATAGATTTTTGAAATCAAGAGGTATTATTGTATGAGGTCTACCTTATGTATAATATATAGATCGATATAAACATCAGTTTTATATGTTGAATATCTATTTTTTCAATACTTATTGCTCGAAATAAAGAAATATAAGAGAATCGATCATAACAAAAGTGTTAGATACATATATTTTATACGAATTCAACTTTTATAATTGTTTTCACTATGTTAGTAGATCGGAGAAAGAGGAACAAATGAGTCGGTGAAGGGAAAAGGAAATTAGATTCACGCTATTATGTGCAAAAGTACTTTCATCGATCTTACTAGACTATAAATTCTTACAATAATTCAACTTTTATATAATAACAAGTGACTTTTATACATATAATTTAACGTGATTGATATATTATACATTTTTTAAACAAATTAAAAAGAAAATAGAATCGTTTTTTAAAAAAGAGCGATTAATATTATATAAAAGTCAACTCTCTATTTTCCCTTTCTATAAGGAGAACATGCAAATATATGTTTCTACTAAATTGCAAAGTCCTTTTGCTCTATGGTGGGGGAACAAGTGTACTCCATATTATCATTCTACCAAGCAATGTACACACTATTTGGAAAAAGTGAAGCTAGTTATAATGTATTGATGGTGTCACATAGGGGTATAATAATATATATGGGAAACAAATAATAAGCAATAATATAAGTGCACTTTTAGTGGGATTTACCTAAAATGGTTTTCACATTTATATACCACCCAAATCTTCATTATGATATTGAAGAAAAGAAAAGAAAAAAGAAACATTTCTTTTATGACTATGGCAAAAACAAATCAACCAGAAGAGCAATTGTCGGACTTTAATGTGAGTATCAGACATTGAATGGCAAAAAAAAAAAATGCAAGTGCATGTGTAAAGTTTTGAGACTATCAAACCAAATTTAAAATAAAATTAAATTTTACTAATATTCCAATCGTTTGAAATTAGATATTGACGAGTCAAATTTTAATTACGTGTACATTAAACTTCAGATAAAAAAATTCAAAGTTTATTTGAATTAAGTAATATACCAAACTTTTGAAATAATTTATAAGCTAGCGCACAAATTTTTACAACTTTGATCCTATACGTTGAAACATCATAGTTGATTTCAAATTGATTTATTTATAAAAAATTATATACTATAATTATGCCTTTAACATGAGTCTTGAAAAAATGAATAACCATAAATTCTTATCACCCGTCCCTATTTTTAACCTCTATTTAGTAAATGACGATCTAACAACCTTTTTAAAAAACTATGTAACGAGTTTTTTTTTAAAAAAATTAAAATCTAAGAAAACATTACTAACACTCGAAAAATTTATATCTTATCATGAATATTATACTACAATCTAATATTTATCTGCAAAATTAAGCAGTACATGAGAAGAATATTTAACTCGAATCTAACATTGTCCATAATGATTATTTCTCGAAGATTATATTTGTACAACTTTTTTTTTTTTTGAAAAAAGATAAATTTAAATAATAACCTAAAGAAAGGATATTTACGTAAATCAACCTCTATTATCGGCTATTTGTGCAATTTGTCCAATTGTTGGTCCAGGCCCATCAATAAAAAATCAACACCGCCGCCTACGGGCTTTTGCCGCCTGAATCCATTATTAGAACGTTGTCGTTTTATTTACGTATAAATGATCAAACAATCCCCAAACTGCAATCAAAACGCGAAATCCCTAAACTGAATCTTCAAGGATCAAAACGACCGATCAGAGAAACGAAGTTTTGAAGATCAAAAAATGGTACGTACATCATGATTTCTTTCTTTAATTATGATTAATTCGTGAGTTTTTCAGTTTTTTTTTTAACAATCTAGGGTTTATATCAATGTTTGATTGTTATTTTTTTTTATTTTGAGTTGTTATGTGTTGAGAATTGTCCATAATTGAATATGATAGAAGGTGTTGTGTGTGAAGATTTTGAATTACACTGTTATGAATTTACCTTAGAATTTTTGAGCTGATATATGATTAATGGTTCCAGTTTGGGTGTTAATGAATGTTAAAAGTTACTCGAGGGTGTGGTATAGTGGTTTATGAAGTCTGTTGAGAACCATGAGTCTAGGTGCTGGTGGGACGTGGGAGGTATCCGTGAAATTAGTTTAGGTGCGCGCAAGGTGGCCTTTGACAGCATGGTTAATATATGCTATGTATTAGAAGTTACGATTTTTTTTCATAAAAGTTGCTTTACAGATTTAATTAAACAATTTCTTCGCCGGTGGTGTTTGATTTGACCATTGATTGTAAAATTGTGATGAGCTGTTAAATGATTAGGGTATCTAGCTCTGGCGATGTTAGTTACGCAATGCATAGCTGGTCTCAAGTCTAGATAAAAGGATGAGGGTTATGGTTTATTGACTGTCAGCATAGAAATAGTTAATTTTAAGGAATCGTCTGAGTTTGTTAAGGGGTCTAATGGAGTTGTATAAATGGGATCCCTTCAACTAGTTTGAGATTTAGGTGCGGTTAGTTGCTACTTCTTGCTTGATTTATTTAATTATGGTTTATATCTTCCAGTTGACTAGTAACATAGGCAGTAGTATTTATTTCATATATTTCAATATCAAACTCTATGAGACTGTCTGAAGTTGTGATCCCTTCCTTCTATTATATGTTTGGTTCATGTAAGGCCTGCATTTTATCCTCTTGAGAACTATTTTATTGTTTCCTCTTTTTTCTTCTAAGATTGTAAAGTGTGTGTGGAAGTTGTATCTTCTATTTTTTGGTCCTTTTTTTTGAGAGGTTGAGAAAGCTTGTGTGTGTGTGGCCTTCCAGTCATTTCTTCCTAGCAGATATGACATGTATCTCTCCGTTTATTTTTCTTGCCCTTCTTACCTTTTTAGTTATCTTTTTCTTTTTTCACCCATCAACATTGTGAAATGCTTTATAATTCATCAGTGAGCTCTATATATTTTCTTGTATTATTGTCTATCTGAGCTGTTGTTTTGTGTTAAATAAGTGTTTGGAAGACAGAACTGTAATTACTTGTATGGTAGGTGCAGTAACTCAATTTACAGCGCAACCGAGCAACTAAAATCCAATCAATTACGTGTGGAAATAAGTGATACACATGCTTACATAAGCACCTATTAAACTTTTGGCTTGAGTTTCCATCGCTTGTTTTTTCCTTTGAACTATCGAAATGCTGGTGCTGAACTGTTGTTTCTTATTTTTATGTGTTTTGCAGTCTTCACTTGCAGCTGCTAGGGCAGACAACTTTTACTATCCTCCAGAATGGTCTCCCAAGAAGGTAAATAGATATAAACTGTTTTTTTAATTCTTACAGTTCTGTATCTGGTGGAATATTGGATTCAAAAAAAGAGTTCTAGTTACTTATTCATGTTTCTTTTCAGGGTTCACTGAACAAGTTCCGTGGTCAACATGCTCTCCGAGAGAGAGCAAGAAAGATAGACCAGGGCATTTTAATTATAAGGTACTGAACTATGACATTCTGTATTTTTACTTGTCCATTGGGATGTCGAGGAAACATTTTGAACAGTAACCAATAATCTGGTTGAGGAGAAAAACAAAACAGACATTTTTGGGCTGAAGAATTTTAAGTGATGTTTACCATTGCATCTGATATCTGTTGCCTTTATTCTCTTTATTCAATTTTA
>NC_028641.1:4583295-4606340 GCF_001406875.1 Solanum pennellii | reverse complement strand
GTGGGGGTGGGGGTGGGGGGATTTACCATGCTGTTAACTTTAACTTCAATGAACATCTCATAGAACTTCCCTTATTTCCCAGGGAAGCATTCATGTACCTCTTAAAACATTGTAATGTACCTTTTAAAACATTGTAATGCAAATTATTACTTATTTAATAGAAAGAAAGGAAGAAATAGAGAGGCTTAGTCGGACTTGCTTCCTTGGGCTTATAATTGCTTAACCTGGAGTAGAATTTATTAGCATGATTTTATCTTTTAACCGAGATAGATTAAATATTAGGAATCACCTACACATTGGAACTTTAGCTTGAGGCTATGTCTTTCCTCAATTGACATTGGTAAGCATATGATGATTCGAAATGCATACTTGAAACCGAAAACTTTTGGAAGTACCTGCTTGACAACATTGTTAGTAAACTGAGTTCAGTATCTCGGAAATGATGATGGAAGGAATCTGTGCAGTTGCAAAAGAAGTAAAATAAAATGTCTTACTCATGCATAAATTTTTTTAACCTAGTAATGCATTATGTATTTTCTATCTCTGTTGTTATGAGCATCGTTACTCACTACCCGATATCCTTTTGTTATAGGTTTGAGATGCCATTTAATATCTGGTGTGGGGGATGTGAGTCGATGATTGCCAAGGGTGTGAGGTTCAATGCTGAGAAAAAGCAAGTAGGGAATTATTACTCCACAAAGGTAAGTTTTTTTCATGATGCAGTTAATGAAATGAAAAATATTCACTTTTACGCCAAAATTTGCCAGCTCAAATGACTCTTTGTTTTTTGTTTGCTAATTGTAATTCCTTACTTGTGATAGATATGGAGCTTTTCGATGAAATCTGCATGCTGCAAGCATGAGATTGTCATTCAAACAGATCCAAAAAACTGTGCTTATGTTATTATTAGTGGAGCTCAAAAGAAGACTGAAGACTATGATGCTGAAGATGCTGAAACCTTGGTACTCCCAGTAGATGAAGGTAAATACTATAGTTGTATTGAAGAATTATTTGGTGCATTTCTTGATGAATTCATATTGCTATTACACTTGGAGAAGTTATTGCATTTAGAGATGCATAGAAGTCTCTCTTCAGATAACCATACAGTAGTTATCGTAATGAACTGTAATTATTAGGAGGAATACAGTTTGTTAATAACTGATCTACTTTTCTATCCAGATAAAAGTAAGTTGGTGGATCCTTTTTATCGCCTTGAGCACCAGGAGGAGGACTTGAAGAAGAAGAAAAAAGCTGAGCCTTTACTTGTTCGTCTTCAGCGAGTATCTGATACTAGACATTCAGATGATTATGCGATGAACAAGGCTCTACGAGCCACACTTAGGGTATGTATTTTTATTTACTGCTGGTTTTGTGCACCCTCTCCTCTATTTCGACCACTTAAAAAGAGTCCTCATCACATGTACACAGGGTCAGAAGAAAAGAGTTGCCGAAGAAGAGGCTGCTGCTAAGAAAGTAGGACTTGGTATTAGGCTATTACCACCTTCTACAGAAGATGCTGCAACTGCTGCAAGTGTTAAATTTGCTCATAAGTTCGATAAGAACAGAAGAGATAAACGAGCCATGATTTACTCTGGTTCAATCTTTGGATCGTCTGGCTCTTCTAAACATTCAGAGCTGGAATCTAAGAGGAGAAAAATAAACGCTTCTGCTGCATCAAAGCTGTTGGTTGGAGGATTTAAGCCCTCGTCATGGTCTGAAGCTACTGTTCCATCTAAGAAACGGAGAGTTTAACATGATCCACTCCTGCCGATAGATTTGTTAGCCTACCAGTCAAAAATTGAGTTGGAAACTTGTTGACTCCCAACATATTAATCGTTCGAGTAGGCAGCTGAGTTTACTTGTACAGATTTGATGTTTGTCTGAGTGATTTTTGTTCCGGTTTTTAGCTGTTCTTGTATTATCTTTGAATAAAAGAGTTTGTATCCATCACAGCAAAGTTAGAGCAGTACAAAGTATATGTTCATTGCAAGATATATGTACTTGTTTAGGCAAGAGCCAATCCGAAGTAGCTCGACTCTTCGATGGACACAATGTGTGTGTCCTTTGAATCCGACCTCTAGATCTACACTTGTATCAACCCGACTCCGAACAACTTGGGTTTCTACACAATTCTCCCTATCTCTACAACTCTACAAAAATCTCTTTGTGTTTGATTGTTTATTAACCTATTATGCTCTCATAGTCTATACTAAATTCCAAAAATTTAACCTAAAAAGTCTAAGCCATCTCTGACACTTCAAATTCACCACGCAAACGTTAATACTTGTCCACTTTTAACCAAGAAAGTAACTGTTTACTTATAAGATGATCAGTTTCAACTTACGATATCATTAATTAAGTTTTTAAAATATGATATGTAAATAAATTTACTTTTTATATAGTAAAAATTTATAAAATGTCGTCATAATAGTTTAATCGTGTTTGAAATGCACAAAGTAAAAATGTCTGAGTGGAAAAGAAAATTCACTTAAAAGCTTGTCAAAATCACTTTATTAAACTTGAGATTCATCTTCAAAAGAAAGAATATATATTGAAAAAGTAGTGTACAATAATAATAAAAAACGATATTTTTAATTATTTTTGTTTTAAAAAAAGTGCATGGATAGATAATTATCTGGCCCCATCAATTATAATGTTTCCTAAATTCTGACAGAGTCACTAGGGTAAATATAAAAATAGAAAGTTACTTTCCTTTTAAAAAAAGACACATTTAGAACCAATAAATGACACAACAAATCAAAATATTGGGAAAAGAAGTCAAAAAATAATTTATGAATGAAAAAAATTAAAACATACCTTTAGAAGAAACATATATACCTCTAAATAATTTTAAAAAAAATTAAAAGTAAAAAATATAAATTTAAAACTAATTTTTTAAGTTCAGTTAAATGAAGGGTATATGTGAGCTCATTTTGTTACGGTAAGGGTATATGTGAGCAGTTTGTATAACGGTAAGGCATATATGAGCCGTTTGTATATCGGTAAGGGCATATATGAGCCGCTTTCATAACGAAGGGTAGATCAACTCCAAATGGCAAAGTTGGGGTATATCAAACCCTTTTCCCTATTTTAAATTTGAGATCTCTCAGATAACAAAGTTGCTTTGTTATTAGGGAGCATTTTACTCTCATCGTATGACTTATTAATAGAAATCTAAATTTAATCAGAGTCCAATACAAAAGCTAAACACCAGATGGAAAATCAAGAAAAGGACACATGATGAACCAATATGTGACACAACCATCGAGAATCACAGTGGAGTAGTAAGTATTTTTTCATTTTTTATCAGAGGTCTCATATTCAACTTCTCTTAGAGTACGAATTGCTTTTTGTTACAAAGTATTTTTCCTTTTCATGTAAACTTACCTGATACGAATCTAAATTTAGTCGAATAAAAACACGATAGAACCAATATATGACACAATATTGTTGGGAACAAACCACCTTTAGATGAAACTTCAGGAGTATACTATATTAAAAACACACAAAAATACTGAGACTTTTGTCTCTCCAACTGAAGTAACAACCTTTGACATAACATGTTGCATCTATAAATATTCTGCTTTTGTATTCCTCCAAAATTCAATTTTAAGAATAGAATAGTGCTTTTTCTAGCAGAACCCAATTTGGTGAAAAAGGCAATAAATGCTTAATAATTCTATATACATCAACACATATATATATATAATAACATGTGGTAGTTGATTAGTTATCATTTATACCATTTGAATCAATACGAAATTTAAGAACATGTCATATATAGAAGTGTGTATTTCTTTTTGAAATGAGCTAATTAAAAACGAAAACATATCGCATAAATTGAAATATAAAAAATAACTAATTTATAAAGTAATGGTTATAATCAAGAATTTTAACAAATAATTACTTTATAAGTGATATATATCATATGGTATTTTTTTTTTAATAATACCAAAGAATAAATTATTGGTTTATCACTTTTTTCTTGTTATATACTACTACTGATCTGAGTCCAAAGTGTCAGAATAGTGAAAAAGAATTGTTGAAGAAAAGATGCACAAATTTTTATGAAGTTGAATTAAAATGAAAGTGAAATTAATGGTAGGTAAAGTTTGAAAGAGATTTCTTTCGTGGTCCATACAAATGGTTTCAATCTATTATTACAAAAATGTGTCATATTATATGTGGTTAATTTAATTATTAAAATATTTTAATAGTGTATTTAGGTGCTCAATTGAAACACGTCATAATTTAAATTTTTTAAATGGAATCTACTGACAAATTTAAGGAGTTAACTATTGATGTATTAAACCTAAAATAACGTGTGCATATATTTTAGTCATAGTAAATGTGATATCGATAAAAACGAAATCCAATGACACCTATATTATAATTAAAGGTGTATTTAGGTGATATAATTAGGTGACATATTGGTTTAGTTTATTGTAACATCCATGACAGAGGGCGGATCGATAAGAGTGAATCATAAAAAATAATTAACAGACTTTTCTAGGTTTAGGTCGATAATATGTAATATGTATATAGCTCGAGAAATAAATAATAATACGTATCGTGATACTTGAATGTGAAAGTCATGGAAGATATAACTTAAATGACCTATGTCTTTTGACTATACTTTAATGAATTTATTGAGTTGGTTACCTCATGGATTTACTATAGTCAACCCAAAAAGATTGACTTGTAGTATGTTAATTCTCTCTATTCTTTACTTTAGTATATTTTTTGTTAAAATATAATTTGTAACAAATGTAATTAGCTCCATGAAATAGTGGTGTCAAAATATTATAGTAAAGAATTTAAATATATAATTAACTTTTATTGAAATTTTAGCACAAATTCAAGTTTGTATCAGAGATTTTAGGTTTGAATTTTGAATATGAAATCATGTTTGTTTGGAAACTTTTTACTTTTAAAATAGAACTTTCCAACTCAAATTCAAATCTGAAATTCAATACGAATCTTTCAAGATGAAAAAAGAAAAGAGTTCATTTCTATCACTAGTAACTGTTTGATTTTAGTGCTCCACAATAATATTTATTAGATACGTATCGAACACTTCAAAAACTATAATTTTTTTTTGAAAGAGTTAATATCCATGATGCAACATCGTTTTTCAAAAAAAATTATATTGTTCAGAAAATGAGAATAATTTATAAAATGAGATGGAAATTGGATTCGATTCTTTTTCCTCATTTAATGCGCCATTAATTATTTGCAATTTATTGCTTTTGACTGCTAAAATTTGATGTACAAATTGGAAAGTTTCATTTGTGGTTGATATTTAAAATTTTAACTAACATATATACATTGATTTTAACATTGACATTGACAATATAATATAATATTTTTATGTAACAGGTTATTTTGAACCTACAATAACAAATAATAACTCTTTATAACAAATTGGTATGACGAATAATTTATTATACATATATTATATTATATTGATAGCGTAAAATCAACAAATGAATATTATCTGCAAATTAAATGTTCCATTCAATTGTATGTGCTGATATTTATTATTTTTGAACGTGACTTTTCTTTTACTTTTGACTATATTGTATAAATGACTATAAATTTGAGTGTATAAAAAAAAAAAGTCAATGTTAAATAACGGTGGGGTATCTGACACTAACAATAAATATACCACAAGGAAATTAATGTCTCTTAAATTTATAGGTAGAAAAAAATTATTCATTTGACTTGTTGAAATAATATAAGTCATGCATAAAAATAATGAGAAGTGTCATGCATATAATAAAAAATATTCATAACTTAATTTAGCGTTGAATATTGATATCTCGTATACTGATTTTGATACGAGAAGGAAAGTGATATAATTTTTTAAATTATATATTTAGATAATTTTTCGATAAAAAATGTGCTAGATTACCCTTATAATAATACATGAGGCTATGCCATAGATTCTAAATCTAGCTAGAAGATGAGGGTTGCATTAAGTTGACAACTAATATAATGATAGTCTATCTTTAATGAATCTTCTAAGTAATAAAATTGCCTTAAATATATAAAATGGAATATTCATATGATTGAGCACAACTAGTTTAAAGTCTACAATAATTTTCTGCAGCTCAGTTACAATATCCTCCTCTGACAAAATCCAAAAATATAAAAACAAAAATAACTTCCACAAATAATAACTTTCAAAAGTTAAAAAAATAATATATTTTCTCTGTTTCTATTTATATGACGTCCTTATTAAAAATAAATGATACTTAATATTTGTCATTTCATAAAATTAATGCATAAATGACATTATAAAAACTTTGACTAACTACTTAATATATGGATTCTGGAAGTAGTTCTAAGGAAGCATAAACAACTCTATAGTATAAGATTATTCGGGATTTTCAAAAATATCGTAATTGGTGTGTATTATATGTTGGATCTTTCAAAAACATTATATTTCAAAAAGATCCTGTGTAATATGTGTCGGATCTTTCAAAAACATTGTATTTCAGAAAGATCCTACTAGAGTATCACAATGTTTTTGAAAAGCTCAAGTAATTACTTAACTATATCCCAAATCCAATAATAAAAGAAATCCCAAATCAACAAAAGGCAAGTAGAACAAACATAAAATTTTTATTCTACAATCAAGTAGCAAAGTTCAAAAATACTAAACTTTGCCATATTTCATAAATGAACAATCAAAAAAATAATAAAATAGAAGTCTTAATGTCCTTGTGGTCCGGCCCTTCTCCCAATCTGGCACATAGCTGAAGCTTAATGCATCGAGTTATCCTTTTTATTCGTTAACGCCAGCAGATGAAATGATTTTCTTGGTCTAAAATCTAAAATTGATGAAACCTTGAATTGTCCAAATAAATTGAGCTAGGGTTATTACCTGAAAATGGGATTTGAACCTCATTTGTCATTGAACAATTTTCAAGAATCCCCATATTGAAGCAATTGTCTGAAATGTCTATGTTTCCTTTGATTACACCATTGTTGTCATAATCAAATATTGAAGTTATTGAGGAATAACTTGCACCACCTAAGTACCTTTCCATGATCCCAACATTAGCAAATTGATGTTCAAGAGATTTTGAATTTGACCCTAATTTAGGATCAATAGTACTTATAGGGTTTGTTTCATCTAATTCTTGATTTCCCTTTTTGTTGTGACCTAATTTGATCATCATTTTCTCTTTGGTTTTCTCCCTTGTCTTTGCTCTTATTGGCTTGTCACTTGAACCAATTTTTCTCAATTTTCTATGATCATCATTGTTTTGATCACTACTATTATTCTCTTGTGAGATGTTTCTAGAGAGCTCTTTGATGGCATTCTTGGACTTGGAAAACAACCATTCTATGGTATTACTTGCTTTATCAAACCCTAACATGTCTTGGAGATCGAAGAATTTACGTGCTATTTGAAGGGATAATCTCATCCTTCTATCTCTCACACCCTGAGCTGTGCAAATCTTGCTATGTCTATCCTTTTTTCCTGTCCTCCTTCGCGGTTTTGCACTTAGTTTTCTCTTCTTTGATGATATGGCCGGATTTGAACTCTGATCTCCCATGATTTTCGTGTTGAGTTGTGTAGATCTTGAATTGTCAACACCGTGATTATCTTTGATTGTGTTGTCTGGATCAGCTTGATTAATGTCATGGTTATCACTAACCTCTTCCTTTTGATGATGCTTTTGAGAAAATATTTGGTTTAGTGGGAGTTCATGGTCATCAAGAAATGGAGATGGGAAGAAGTTATTCAAGAAAAATGGATGATCTTCATCTTCTACTACTCTTGAAGGTGAATTAGGGTTTTGATCATGTGTACTATAAGATTGTTTAAGCAATTCTTGTGAGGTGAAGGAAAAAGGGTCATGGATGATGTTGCTTTTAGGAAACATATATAGGGTTTAGTAAGAATAAAAAAGGCAAAATCTCCAAAAGTTAGCTAATCAAGCTAGGGTTTTTGGTTATTAATCTTTCAAGATTAATAGATATCAAGAAACTTAGGTGTTATGTTGCTTTATTCCATAAAGAACATATCTTTGATGAGAGGAATAAATAAAGGAAAAGATGAAACTTTGGGAGTGGGTATACTAGGGTAGAGACTAGGGCTTGACTAATATATTTGAATGAAGAAGAAAGAGAGGAGAAGAAGAAAGTATATGATGGTGGAATCCTAGAATGGCAAATATTATTAAAAAGTAGACCCCCTATTTATATTTTAAAATTGTGTCAAGAAATTAAATTCAAATTTAACTTTATATATATAGATAGTGTAAATAATTTTTACATTATCAATATTTACGTATATATGTATATATACGTAAATATTTATTTGCGATTAACTATTATTTTCGATGATGCGATAGTAAAAAAAAACATTTCACATCTCATATAAAAAGAGGATTAGAATGTGAGTATGTAACACTGCCACGTGGCAGAAGGTGAGAGATAGATAGTAACCGGACCTAGTTTATAGGTCATGTGATGGGGGTGAGTAAAGGTAACAAGAAAGATGAGATTGATAGTTTTTTCTTTGTGGACCTTTGGTGGAGGACATCTAATTTTTTTTTTAAAAAAATATCGTTTTTAATTTGTTTATATGGAGTTTAAGAAAATAAAAAAAAAGCTTTCAAATTTGATTGTCTCAAACTAAAAGTATATCAACTTATATTAAAATATAATTTGATCTTGTAATCTTAAACATGATATCTGAAAAGTATATATATATATATAAAAAAAAAGGTTAGATATTGCCCTAACCTATTTGGTAGCTATGATAGCTAAAAAGGAAGACCAATTATTTTAAGCAACATCAAACTTGTTTTGCTTTATAGCACATATGCAACTTTGAAAGTCATACACCTTTGACTGGCTGTCTATTAATATGTCACTTTCCCAAATATTACAATTTTATTTGTTTCTTATGGCCATGTAATGTAACTAGCACATTAATTAAGTTGCATCCACAACCACAAGGAATGACAATGCAACAAGTAAACAATTTTCTATAATTCAAACTTGTTATGTTTGATATAGAAAGTTTTGAAAAAAAATTCAAGTTAAGGTTGTGATGGCTTCTCATATATATAAGCACTTGTTACATTTGGTTGTAATGGATTATATAGTGTTGGATATGTAATGCTAATCATATCCTAGCTTTGATTAGGGTTCAAGTGTGCAAGGGGTCGGAGTACTAGTGTATCTGGTAAAGTTATTGTTATGTAATTAGGAGGTCATAACTTCGAACAGTGAAAATTATCACTAATTAAAATGCAGTATAATGTTACGTATGATGCATCCTTATCGTCCTCTGCATATTATAACAGAAACTTAGTGCACGGCTTATTAATCTATGGTTAGATTCAAGTGGGGAGATAGTTCGGATGCATGGGAGTCATAGTCAAACATGATAGTAAGTATTTGATCCTAAGTCAGGTTAGAGATAAGACCATAGGTTCAATTACTAAATACAACATGTTACATGTTACATCAAATGAGCAAATAATTTTAAAATGAATTCAATATATATATACTAATAGCATTTACCATACTTTTTATGCTATCTTAATTTTAAGAGCAAGTGATTACATATTTAGCTGGTTGATCAAAATAATTACATTCAAAGTCAACTATATACACTATTTTATATTTAAAAATGTGTCTTATTTTTCTAATTACAATCCTGCTTTTATCTTCTTAAATATTTTTAATATTATAACATTTTGTTTACACCTAGCCTTACTATATACATTAGACTGATGATGAATTTGGGGTTTTAATTTTAGTGTAAAAAATAATATCACGTTTCTTAAAAATTTATTGGTCATTATTGAATTGCCTCATTATATTTTATTTTATTATATATATTCAGAAACAATAAATAATGTTTGTGACAGTTAGACTGAAGAATTTGTCCTCATATACAAGAATTCGTTTTCTACTTGTCAAACTTTATTAAATATTGAACTTAAATTATTTTTAATGTGTAGGACCCCAAAATATATGGAATTTATATACTTTTTAATGCGTAGGACCTAAATAGTATATATCAATTTACTTCTCAAGAAAGTATATGATACGCATTTGACTTGTTTTGTGTGTAAGTACAGTGAATGTATTCTTGTGTCGACATAATTTAATTTCAACATTTTTTTGCTTTTTTATATTTCATCCGTCTTAAATTATCTGATATTTTTCTTATACGCGCCCTTTAAGAAAATATTAATTTGGAGAATTTTTTTTTACCATTTTATGTTAATTTATGCTTAAGATTATATATTTTTCTTCATTCAACATTTTCGCTAATGAGGTTAGGATTGTAGTGTTGAAGAACAATCTACTAAGATTTGAAATTGGGGAAAATAATAATTAATTAGGGATAACAACTTTTACAAATCACGATAAATAATTTGAGAGAGAGGAAGTACTAATAAAAATTAATTTCTAGAAAGGCGTATATACGTATATGAATCAAGATACTCTTTTTTTTGTTTTCATTTGGTATTCAGAGTCTACATTGAAGCTCCGACTAAATTCGAATCGAGCACTATGTTAGGATCGAATTCACGCACACACACTTGATGAATGAAGAACACAAGAACTTTCAAAAGAAAGAGATGAGAGATCTAGAGAGAGAAAGAGAAAACTCAATATTTCGTGGTAACACCCTGTGAGTAAACTTCCACGGTGGTGGGGTATATTTATATTAATAAATCAGAGTATTTTTAGTTACAGAGAATAAATGGAGAATAAATAGTAAAGCCTAAATAGAGAATAAATAGGTTAAACCGCTTAAACAGTTATATATATTAATCAGGCTCCACAACCTAACAATTCTCCCACTTGGAGACTGACTCAGTCATCCAAAAAATACATTCTCAAAAAAAAAAATCTCTTCATCATCAACATCTTTACCGCACCGCAACATCTGTAGCAACAACTACAGAATACCAACCGAAGTTTTACATAACCCCAATTTCCCAACATCAACACATTTCGTCAACATGTCTGTCGGGTTCTTTGCACCCTCTATCTTCTCCAAGCACATATCATCATCCTCCACTGCCCTGCGAGTGAAATGATATCGTCTTCTGATGTGCTTTGTCTTCGAATGATAGACTGGATTTTTCACCAACTGTATGTCACTCTGGCTATCTGAGTAAAGAATCTTCTCACTCTACTTCTTACCCAATTCCTTAAGATAATCTGTCAACCATATCATCTCTTTCCCAGCTTCAGCTATTGCCACATACTCAGCTTCAGTAGATGAAAGAGAAACACACTTCTGAAGCCTGGACATCCAACTCACTGCTGTTCCACCTATGGTGTAAATGTACCCGGATGTACTCTTGCTCGAGTCAACATCCCCACCAAGATCAGCATCCACAAAACCCTGTAGAGTCACCTTGCCTTTGCCAAAACAAAGTGAAGTACTGGATGTACCTCTCAGATATCTCAGAAGCCACTTCACAGCTTCCCAATGCTCTTTCCCAGGGTTCGCCATGTACCTGCTAACAACTCCCACTGCATGTGCTATATCAGGTCTAGTGCAAACCATAGCATACATCAAACTACCAACTGCTGAAGCATATGGAAAAAGTGTCATGTGATCACGCTCCTCAACGGTCTTGGGTGACTGCTCCTTTGACAATTTAAAGTTATTTTCCAATGGAGTAGTCCTGGGTTTAGCATCATTAACCCTGAATCTGCTCAGTACCTTCTCAATGTACAACTCCTGATATAGATTTAAAGTGCCAGCAGATCTATCCCGAGAAATCTTCATCCCCAAAATCTGCTTCGCTGGACCCAAATCTTTCATCTCAAACGCTGCAGACAACCTTGTCTTCAGATTGTTAATCTCTCTCATACTAGATCCTGCAATCAACATATCATTCACATACAAGAGTAGAAAGACATATGAATCAGTGTATTTCTTGAAGTAACAACAAGGATCCTTTACAACTTTGCAGAATCCACTCTTGATCATGAAGGAGTCAAATTTCTTGTACCACTTCCTTGGTGCTTGCTTTAGTCCATACAAGCTCCTTGTGAGCTTGCACACCATGTGTTCCTTGCCTGGAACCACAAATCCTTCCGATTGTTGCATATAGATCTCTTTGTCCAAATCTCCAAGTAAAAATGTTGTTTTTACATCCATTTGCTCTAGATGCAAATTCTCCGATGCAACAATACTCAATAGAATTCGAATAGAGGTTAATTTCACAACAGGAGAAAATATTTCAGCATAATCAATACCTTTCCTTTGTGAATATCCTTTAACCACTAAACGAGCCTTGAACCTTCTTTTGCCATCTGGTTCAGTCTTGATTCTGAACACCCACTTGTTCAGCAAAGCTCTCTTCCCTGCAGGTAACTCAGTCAATACCCATGTGTCGTTCTTCTCAAGTATCATCCATGGCTTGCTCCCACTTGATCGAATCCTCCACCTGTACGGCCTCATCAAAAGACTCTCGTTCCCCCTCATCAGTCAATAATAAATAGTGTAATGAATGTGAATACCTATCTGGTGCCCTGATGGTTCTGGATGATCTCCTTAACACCTGCTCAGGTGTAACTTGCTCCACTTCAGATTCTTCAGTAGGAGTTGGTTGATTATCTGATTCGACATCTCTGGGGTTACTCTTCTCTAACACAACCTCAACTCCCACTTGCTTTGTAATCTCTAGAACCTTCTGCTCTCTGTTCTTGTACATGACAGACTCATCAAATGTCACGTCACAATGTCTTAGGATCTTTATGTTCTTGTCATCCCAAAACCTGTAACCAAACAAATCAGAACCATAGCCTATGAAGTAGTACTTCACAGCCTTGGCATCAAGCTTGTCTCTCTTTTCTGGATCAACATGAACATAAGCAGTGCAACCAAAAGTCCTCAAGTGTGAGTACTTGAGTTCTTTTCCTGTCCACACCTCCTCTGGAATCTTGAACCCTAAAGGAACTGATGGTCCCCTGTTGATCAAGTATACAGTTGTGCTCACAGCATCCGCCCAAAATGTTTTGGGCAGCCCTCAGTGTATCCTCATACTCCTTGCACGCTCATTCAAAGTTCTGTTCATCCTCTCAGCAATTCCATTCTGCCTTGCCTTACCAGGAACTGTTCTCATCATTCTGATTCCCTCAGCTGCACAGAATGCCTTGAACTCTGATTTGTCATACTCTCCTCCATTGTCAGACCTTAGGCATTTGACTTTCAAACCGGTCTGATTCTCAACTTCAGCTTTCCACTTCTTGAACGTTGCAAACACATCTGACTTATGCTTCAAGAAGTAAACCCATACCTTCTTACTGAAATCATCAATGAAAGTAACATAGAATCTGGATCCTCCAAGTGATGATACTGGAGATGGTCCCCAAACATCTGTATGGACCATTTCCAAGCACTTTCTTTGGCTCTCTAGGAGTCTTTGTGAAACTTACTCTTTTCTGTTTGCCCATAACACAGCTCTCGCAAAGACCCATATCAACAGACTTCAGACCCTCTAATGCTCTTTTTGCAATCAGCATCTTCATTCCTTTAGCACTCATGTGTCCAAGTCTGTTGTGCCACAGACATGAATCGGAAGCACCTTCAGCAACAACGGCCATGTTAATACACCCTGCAGTGGTGTACAAGGTTCCAAATTTAGTGTCACGAGCTACTACCATAGCACCTTTCACAATCTTCCACGAACCTTTCCCAAACTTTGCTGCATATCTTGTGCTATCCAACTGACCAACAGAGATCAGATTTTTCTTAATCCTAGGAATATATTTGACATCCTCCAATGTCCAGTGGTTTCCCGAGGTGGTCTTTATGCAAACATCTCCCTTTCCTTGAATCTCCAAGGCTTTATTGTTAGCAAGATACACCTTTCCAAAATTTCCAGATTTGAAATTTTAGAACAACTCCTTGCTTGGAGACGAATGGAAAGATGCACCAGAATCAAAAATTCATGATTCAACCGGGCTGTTTACACTAGGGATTAGAGCATCTCCAATGTCCTCTGCTGAATTTACAGAATCATTGTCATCTCTAAATTTCTGATTCTGTTTCTTCTTTGGCTTTGTACTGTTCGTCCGAAAGTGCCTTTTTTCTCCACAGTTCTAACAAGTCACGTTTGATCTGTTCAGGAATTTTGATCGACCATGTTGATTTTGACCTTTCGTCTTACTTCTCCCCCTTCGGTCAACGCTGAGAGCACTGCCCGATGAATCTCTCACTTCTCGTTTGCGAATACTTTCGCTAAGAACAACATCACGGATTTCATCAAACTTCAGTTTCTCAGATCCACGGGAACTGCTAATCGCAGCAACAACAGTATCTCAAGACTCGGCCAGAGATGACATCAAAATCAACGCCTTAATTTCATCTTTGAAATTAATATCCACAGAATTGAGTTGACTCACAATCATATTGAACTCATTTATATGATCACAAACGGATCCATTCTCAGACATCTGTAAATTGAACAATCTACGCATCAAATATAACTTGTTCATTGCCGATGGTTTTTCATACATGTTTGACAGTGCCTTCAACAGACCGGATGTAGTCTTATCCTTCACGATGTTGAACGCCACGTTTCTTGACAAAGTCAACCGGATCAACCCTAGAGCCTGACGATCCTTAAGGTTCCACTTCTCCTCCGTCATGGATTGCGGCTTCACCCCGGTCAACGGTTCGTGAAGATCTTTCTGGTACAGATAATCTTCGATCTGCATCTTCCAGAAACTGGAATCGGATCCATCAAACTTCTCGATTCCAAGCTTTGAACTATCCATCTTCAGTGATCGTGTTGAATCTCCTTAGCTCTGATACCAGTTGTTAGGATCGAATTCACGCACACGCACTTGCTGAATGAAGAACACAAGAACTTCAAGAGAAAGAGATGAGAGATCTAGAGAGAGAAAGAGGAAACCCAATATTTTGTGGTAACACCCCGTGAGTAAACTTCCACGGCGGTGGGGTATATTTATATTAATAAATCAGAGTTGCTGGTAGGGCTTTAGTTGGATTTAAACTCTTATTTCAAGGGTGATATCTCTAGCTTGTATCAATATCACTAGGACATTTTAATTGAATCCAAGATACTTATTAAGCTTCTAATATGTCCCTAATAAGTATATTATCAAATAACTTTTTTATCTGCTTTGTAGTAATGGTGAAATTATGACTATTGTGTGATTTATGGTTCGTGATTTTAAAGCATGAAATCAATGATCGTTGATGCTTCATAAATAATAATGATCGTTGATGCTTCATAAATAATAGTTATCTATGTTATATTTCGTTTTTTTTTTTGAATCGTGATTTACGGAATACTTTATGGCTATGTATTGGAAGTTCTTTTTTCTTCCTAATTTTGTGCTTAACTCAAATTATATACCAAGCAAATTTGAACGTGAGATTAACAATTCTTATTATGTGATTTGATTTATTATATAAATTATATGGGACCTAAGAATCTCCCTAATAGGTAACTAATTTTGCAGAGACAAAAATGTTATGTTTTATAGTTAAGAGACATTGATGCTTATTAATTTTTTAAAAAAGATAGAAGGGACCACATGGAAATATTATTAAATTTTTTTAATATAAGTTGTTTATAACCACATATTATTACATATTTTTCTCTGCTCATCAATGCAGCAATAATACTCTCTTTAATTTGACCGACCATAAAGTTTCTTTAACCATATTCTTCAAATTATACCCACGGAAATAAATCATCATACTTAAAATATTTTGGGTTGAAAATGGTTGAAAAAATTAAAGAAAAAAATATTTATTGCAATATAGATAAATATAATATAAATAAATAAATAAATCTAACAACAATTGGACCTTAGAGAGAAGCTTTTTCAATTCGTTCAAAGCATTTTGTTATTTTTAAACGCTACTCTTGAGATTATACTTGATTTGTTATTATTATTGTAATAAAGTGTATGTTGTAAATGACACAAGAAATGAATGTACTATGAAATAAAAGGGTAGATTTTAGATGGGAAATTTTTCAAAATGTCAATATTTTAACATTTAAGAGGACTCATTAGCAACAATTTCAATATTTAGTAAAAATGTCATTTTAGTTTGTTATGTATCTTATTTATGTTTTTATTATTTATTTTTATTTAAAGAATATAATTATTTAATAACAAAAAGGAGAAAATTAAGGGAATTTTGTTTTTTTTCTCTCCAGATTTTTTACCTTTTTAAAATTATATTCATTCCACAATATGTTCTATTTATATTTATTATAGTTTTTTATTAGTTTGTATTCATTCCAATAGGTATGCCGAATTTATCTATATAGTCATTTAAGAAATATATTTGTATTTTCATATATTTTTTCCCTATATAGTTATTTTTTTCTTCAAAAATCCTGTATGTATTCATTTCAATATGTATTTTATTTGTATTTCTATTTATTCTAGTTTTTATTTAGAATTTTGTATAATAATATATAAAATACAAAAAATTAGTATGATGAAAAAGTGAATGAAATATAAAATTGAAAAGAAATAATTGAATATTTGGTGTACTCATTCTTAAATAAAATACATAACTAGTTGACATACCTTTAGAATAAATACAAATTAGAAAAAAATGTCAAATTCAGTTGACATACCTTTATTAGTTTGTATTCATTCCAATATGTATGTCAAATAAAATGTAGCTATTTAAGAAATACATTTGTATTCGTATATATTTTTCACTGTGTATTTATTTTTCTTTTCAAAATCTTGTTTCCTTTTCTAAGTCGTATTCATTCCAATATGTCTATTATTTGTATTTGTATTCGAATACAAATAAACTAATAGAAAGTTGTTCTTCTTATAAATAAAATACATAACTAGTTGACATACATTTGGATGAATACAAATTAGGGACAAATACAAGATTCATAAACCATGCAACATGAAATTTTTAATAAATACAAATATTGATAGTATACATAGTGATTTGAATACAAATTAAGAAAGCATACCAAATTCTAAAAAAGAACTATAAATACAAAACAAACTAATAGAAAATTGTTCGACAACTATCCGATCTTCGTCGTCTTTTTCAAGATCCTCACGAGTAGACAAAGATTCTACATTTGCGTTCTGAATTTGAGGAAGGTTTTGCACACCAATGAGTCTTGTAAATGTTCTTACCCTCTTTCTTCCCTCATTTTAGCAGTGGATTATACATTATACACTATTTGTTAAGTAATAAATAAATTAAAGGATGAAAAATCACCAGAAATTGGTTGATTAAGATGAATACCTCTAGTAAGCCTCTTGGATTCAGCCATTGGAGAGTAAATCATAACGGAAATTGAAAAATACAAACAACATTTTTTTAAGATTTAAACAAAAATAAAATTAGAAAGGAAATATGAAAATAGGATAAAGATTAGAGATACCTTAATCAAAGGGATTCTTGTTGATTCAATTTTGGATTAAAAAAACAACCAAAATATATGGCAAAAAAATATTTGCAACTTGAATGTTGGAGGAAAATCAGAAAAGATAACCATGAGAGAGAAAAAAAATTAAATGGGAGAGAGAATTAACAATTTGAAAAGATAAATATGAGAGAGAATGATTTTTTTTTTTTAAAAAAAAAGGATATATAGAATTAATTGAAAAAGAGAGATAAAATAGGAAGAAATTGGGACACATAAATTTTTTAAAATAATGACATTTTTGACATTATTGCTAATATTTATAAAGTATGGATATTTTTACTAAATATGTTATTTATTTTGACTAGTTTACTAATTTTTTCATTTTAGATACCTAATGTGTATAAGTTAAACTCTAACAAGTAATATCACAAATCAACGAAAAATCCTTGATAGGGATTGCTTTTCCTAGAATCGGGCCCTACACGACGTAAACTTGAAATAGTCAGACTTTAATATGGATATTGAACATCGAGTGAAAAACCAATAAAATATCACAAATCGACACTTTGATCCACTAATGTCATTTGTGATGGCCCATAATAGCAAAGATGGGTTGCAAATGATAAGCAGGCCCATCATGGCCCAGTACATTATAAGCCCACGTAGGCTATTGCAAATTATTTAAGGCCCAAAATTTATTTGAGGCCTAATACTTTTATGCGCTGCTAACGATTTAATATTATATTTGTAGTTTGAGAATTTCTTAGTTTATGTTCCTATCTATTATCTGGATATATCAAGAAAGATATACGATGAGGTTATTATGAAATATTTATTACTATATGGTGAAACAAAAGTGAAGCATACAACGATGTCATCTATTTTTATTTCATGAAAGTTTCCGATAGAGAAAAGAACGGGTATGTGATGGTGCGTTTTGCTTCTTATTATCTAGAGAAGGGTTTACCCTTTGACTTTCGATTGCCTTGTTAAACTTAAAGTTCTACTTTGCCTATGAGGTAAACGAAGACAAATATTCAAGACCATCTACTACTTAGCTATCGGGACATAATTAATTGTGAAATTACCACGTGATTAATTTGAATATTTTATCAGAATACTTTGTTAAAGTTTAAGTTAGGTTAAATTTATTAGAAATTCATGATTTTATTCCCTTCTCTTGTGTTTATTTAGGTGTAAGTTTTATCATTAAATGTTGCCTAATTCATGTTTCATTTGAAACTTAAGATTTCAATTACATAAATTTGGCAAAATCAAATCATCTCAAAGAGTGAATAGATTATGTACTTTCACATATTAAACAAAAGGATGTTGCTTCTATTATACTCTTAATTATTAATTTATTAAGAAACTCTGTGACCATTAAATGATAGGAATAGACTTATCAGAATTTTAATAATAAATAAGGAGACATGAATTTAATTCCATAAAATTTAAAGATCAAGTAATCAATGTTCCATCTATTTACCTACTTTATGCTACTTAAATGTTTCTCTATTAAGAATAGCATTTATATATTTGTATGACCAAAAAAAAAAAACTAATTTGTTGGTATATTTTTTGTATTGAATAATATATCATAGTTTTTAAAAATAGTTATCTCAGTTTATTTGTATTGTTCTTAATTTCTACGGTTAAATCGATTACGAGTTAATATTATGATTGTTCAAATATCAATAAATTTTCCTCTCTAATAATTAGATATATTTCATGGGGCCATTGAGAAATATATAGAATGATCATGCAATGGATTGTTAGATCATGTCATAAAATTAGATCAATAATTTCATGATTAAATATTATTCCATGACCATAATTTATGTGGCCAAAAAGATGGATCATGAAAAGTTGAGCCCACAGAAAAATTTTAAAATTTATAATTTTGAAATATTTAAATTTAAAAAAAAATCAGAAAAGGTCAACAATTCACCAATCATTTGCACGACAAAAAAGATAAATATCAGCAGTTGGCCATGTGAATTTTCTCATGCATTGTAACTACAATATTGTTAATTAGTTTGTCGAAAAATTCAATTCATAACAATAAATTCAATTTTTTAAATCAATTACTTGAATATATTGATATACTTATTTTCTTATTTTGTATAATATTAGCGTGAGAAAAACATAAATCAAGATTCATAAAGCGAGTCATTATATTTGAAATTATCATTGTTCTACGGTAGCTAATTTTAAAAAAAAATATTGATATGTGAATCGTGATGCAAAATAATAAATAGGGTTGTTATTATATATGTTAATCCAAATTATACATATTATACAATAATACAAATAAAACTGTCACAATTTAGACTTTTCTATAACATTCATCTTTAAAAACAACAGTTATTATAACACAAATTAATTTTCATAGTATGAATCTACACAAACAATGTCATTATAAAATGAATTTGACTATGTATATATAACTTAAATCTTCGTGCATGTGCTAACTTGTCTCCCTAATCACATGATCATGTAAATAGTTAGCTAAAATAGACATATAAAGTACAATTATTGTCCTTTTTCTTTTTAGGTATAACACTTATAATTAATGCCAATTAGTGTGTAGTTAAATTAATTCATGTATACCAAAATCCCAAAATCACTCTTGTTTTTGTTCAATGTGATTGCTTACAATTAAGTGGGTCCAAAATTAACTTTATATTTCCAAAATTAGGTTTAGATCTTTAAAGGAGGAAATAACTTGTGTATAAGTATTAGATATATTAATTTTTAGCCATATTTTTTTCCCTTGACAATACTGTTAATTATTATAAGACGCTGTTAATTATTATAAGACGGATGGCATCGCATCCATTTTGGAATGTAACAATTACATAGATAAATATTTGATATGAAATTTTAAAAGTTGGAGGGAAGATGAAGTTATGTGTTGTGATGATATTTGATTCATAAGTCAAACAAAATGAAAATGAAAAGAGATAAAATTAATCCGATTTTTCAAAATAATATTTTTTTTTATAATAATAATGGGTGTAGTAAATCAACTCTCACTTTAAATATTTATGTTGTAATATCCATGTGTATGCTTCTGTTAGGCCCATTGGATTATTAATTCAAGGAGCACATGTAAACTTATTGTATATTATTTAAAAGAAATTCTTTATCATCCACACATGATTTTGGCCATGAAATAAGGGAGAATTTGAGCTTTTAGCAATATCTAACTAATTATATTTAATCATTATTTAATTGAAATATGTGATGTGAATCATCACAGATTCAATAAATTAGTCATACATTACATTTTTAATTACTTATGTATTATGTTAAAGCAACATCACTACTTCATATATGAGAGTAATATAATTTTAAAAATAATTTAACTATAACATATTTCACATATCTAAGGAGGTTAAAATTTACTTGGTTATAAATATATATTTTTTTCTTTTATCAAAAAATTTGTTCATGTACAATAATTTACAGACGATATAAAAGATGTAACATATACTAAGAGGGTGATACGATAGTCTCGACCAAAAAAGCGTTAAAAAGAAAAATTGATTTCTGACTTCCTTTATAAAGATAAGAATATCACTTGTTACACTAACTTAGTCAGCATTTTTATTATTGATGCAATGATCAAAATTAAAATTAAGTACAAGTCATGAAATAATGATATATAACATGCATGAGGCAAAATGTAGCACTAAGTATCCACTTTAAATTATTTATTAGAGTATTATATTAAATACCAAAAACAATTGACTTTTGAAATTGAGTAGTTGTGATTGAGTGCATAATTAGTGCAGTGGAACATGAGAATGTGTCTCCTAGATAATACAAATCAAGAAAGATATGGCTAAAAAATTATGAAAACAATTTTAGATTATTTATATTAATTAGTTAAGAAAATACCTAAACCAATTGACTTTTGAAATAGAGCAACTTTCAATGAGCGCATAAATAGTTAGAGACGGATCTTCAATGTAATTTATGAATTTACATAATTATAAAAAATTATCAAATATCTATAAATATTAAATTGTAAATTCAATTATGATCGTTTATTAACTTTATCTGATTTCCTTGATCATGCAAAATAAAGGAAGATATGGGAAAGAAGTAGGAAAAAAATAGATAAGAGAAACGTAACGTGAATAAATCGAGAAGAAACTAATTGTCCAATTAATCAGTGACTTTAGATTAAAGTATATATAAAAATTATAAGATAAGATGTGAATACAAGTTCATGACATGTTCACTCATACACAACCCTTAATTAGTTTAGACTAAATTAAAAAATTGAAATCTTGGAATACAAGTTTATATATTTGTATTATGACTCATTGAGAAGGGTTACACAACGGTGATTATATTATTTATTTCTTTCATTAGAACGTACGTTGTGAGGTCTGAGAAAAATAATGTGTATATAGACAATATTTTTGCTTCGAGAAGATAAAAAAATTATTTACGAAAGATCCTCAGCTACATTATGTGCTCTTAGCTAAAGTACGCGACTCATATAAAAGCAATATAAAAAGAAAATACAGAAATACAGAGGACATTGAAAGTAAATAGTGTATTATATTATTAATTAGAGTATAATATTCAAATCAAATTCACCTGGCCTTTTTATTAAGAAATTATGCTGTATGGACAGAAATATTGCGGTGATTATATATATATTTATATGCAAATTGATATTTTTAATACTATAAAGGACCAAAACCTAGATTAGATTGGAAGACAAAGTGTGGAGCTGAGATTAAAAAAATTAGTGAGATTATATTTGTCATAATAAAACTATATCCCTAATTGGGTGTATATATCTATTAGTAAGTACTATTATTATAATCCATGGGTTAGTAATTAATTATACGTAATATAGTAAAACATATTCGACACGCAAAGGATCAACAAGTAGGGTTTGGGGGGGGAGTGGTCGGTGAGCGAGTTTATTGATAAAGACTTTAAGTTATATATACTGAAATTTTGCTAATTAAATTAGATTAACTTTACTTGTCATAGCTAGTAAGTTAATTGTTTTAACATTTTAAAGAGGATCATAATTTATAAATATATTCTTTAGGTGATCACCGGATAAAATATTTGCATTGATGGTATATAAAACTTTAAACTATTAAAAGATTATAGGAGATACATACAAATATATAATTACGTTAAATTCTTGAAGCATTAAACATTTAAAATTTTTACGTGGAAATCATATTTTAAAAAATACTTATTTTGCAAGACTAATATTGTCACGACCCGAAAATGGGCGTGATGACACTCGTCTTATCCCACCAAGACAAGTAAGCCTAAAACTCAACTATTACAATAAAAATGCGGAAAATTTACTATCAACTTACAGTATATCCCAAAACCTGGTTGTCACGTGTACAAGCCTCTAAAGTATTACAATCGGATCAAAAGAAAATATAAGTCTCATATGATATTGTTTCTAGAGTAGAACAAAATCATAAACAAGAGTAAGGAGGGATGCTGAGATGACCAACAACTACCTCACAAAATCTCCAGGAAGCCTCGGAAAAGAAGAGAATATATCATAAAAGTCCGGGCTAGTAACCTACAAAAATTTGTAGAAGCAAGGGGTGAGTACCAAACCACACGGTACTCAGCAAGTAAACC
>NC_028641.1:4580805-4581488 GCF_001406875.1 Solanum pennellii | reverse complement strand
CCCCTATGAATTCACGTATCTTAGCTTATCATTGGTTGTCTCTCTATCGATCTTATGATATGCTCAACTAAAAATTCAACCATACTCTTTATCAAATTCAAAATCACAAAAGAATTTATAATCATACTCGAGTTGAACATATGTACACTACTTCCTCAAGTGTTATCCAATAACTTTTAACCAATCTAATGAACTCGTGAAACTACTACCATAACCAAAGCAAAACAGATTAAATCACACATCTTTGAACCCAATTCTCAATTCTTTTTAAGATACCTTTTTAGCCCTTGTAATAAGAGAAAATATTCATGCTCTCACTTTAATCTAAAAGCTAAACTACATCTCGCTATCCTAGTATTATGACTTTAGCTTCTTTTTTTTAATTCTATTCGAGCGACATCCGAACTCCTCATAAAATCACACTACTTACCAAATAGTAGCAACCATATTCTTAGATACTAAAAAGTCCGCATTACAATACAAAATCCTTTTACCCAAAAAACCTTAACATATAGTTGCATTCCAGCCATAATTCATCATAAAACCTTATTACCATCATGATTAGTTAGCCCTTTCCATCCCTATGAATTCAACCTCGCCATCAAAATGACATCCCAAACCTAGATATGTCAACCATCCAAGGGACTTTCTCAATTTATACACACTTTCTTACAAAAAAAAAA
>NC_028641.1:4569868-4576655 GCF_001406875.1 Solanum pennellii | reverse complement strand
ATTAAACAAATATATGACTTGTTGTCATTAATTCAACTATATAACCTTTACATCATCAATAAACGTCCAGCCAACACGTTATGTCCTTCCATTCTTTATCTAACCAATGTATTATAATAATATATTAAGATATATGCTTATAAATTCAATTGATAACAAAATATTTCAAAGGGACGAGCATACCGACCTTAGGGATATGGAGCATTCGTAGTTGTTTTTCGCCACATTTCCTTTTCATAGTTAATGACTTTAAAATACTAAACCCTACTTACTTTATTAGTTTAATAAAGCTGGGTTAAGAGGTCTATAAGGTATTAAATTACTATGGACTTGACCCGTTAACCATCAACTAATTAAATAAAATTGTTTAATATATGTCGATTAATTAAGTAATTATAGTTAAATAAATAGTTTAAAATTTTCAAATCAACTTCACCAACTAATCGAAATACTCGGGGCAACTATCGATATGGATAACAATTGAAATTTCGTATAAATTATTTTTTTTTTTTAAAATGACTTTTCGGGTCATTACAAATATAGTTTTTAGGATATGAATAAACAATTTTAACTTGCAGCTATTGATATTTTCAAACATTTTTTTTTTG
Organism: Solanum pennellii; assembly: GCF_001406875.1. Taxonomy (NCBI): domain Eukaryota; kingdom Viridiplantae; phylum Streptophyta; class Magnoliopsida; order Solanales; family Solanaceae; genus Solanum; species Solanum pennellii. The sequence continues at coordinate 4,576,047 of NC_028641.1, read as the reverse complement.
ACAGCTTGAAATACAAATTGATGTTCTAATGATGGTAGGTTTGATTTTAAAATTAATTAATCAAACATAAATTATAACTCATTAAAAATAACATATTCGAAACGCTTACTATAAAATATCTTTTAAATAAATAACTTTTGATCAACTAAGCGAGCTATAAAGTCAATTAACTTAATACATGATGTGATAATGACACCATATCAAATGATAATTTGACAAAAATAAACTTCACTAGATTAAAGTTTAAACTACAAGTTACTTGTCACTTTTTCATCTCATTTTATCATTACCTTAATTTTTTTCACTTCCATTAATAAAATAATAATAATCTCAAATATTATGCATATTATTTTAATAATGAGATTATAATTGAGAATAAATCTTAACTTTAATAGTCAATTTCTAAAATAATAATTATTTTGTATCTCTATTTTTTTTTAAACCTGTTTTATATTTTTTTTCCCGCTTAATCCGAGGATTATATATTGAAAACAATTTCTCTGTCTCGATAGAAATAAGGTTCGAGTATAGTATATTCTCTCCAAATCTCACTTTGTAAAATTATATTAAATAAATAATTATTATAATTTTTGGAGTTAAAATAACAATAAACAACTAAGTGAAACGAAAAACTTTAGAGAGAGTATTTTGAACGGATTTCAAGTAACACTCCTTCGATTTATTTTAACTTATTATATTTATACTTGATACATCCGTTAAAAATAATAATTGATATAATTATTTTTATCTTTTCTTCGCACATTAAAAGCGTCGAGTAAAAATAAACTAATATATTTTAAAATTATGAAACCTTGCCATGAAATGCGGGGAGTGACAGCTGGGTAAGAGGGCAGACAAATAGTAGACGCCGGTAAATGTAGGGACATTTGTTTCACATGTCATCTTCGTCTCACGTAGAGCTACAGAGTCAGAATTTTCGTTAAGAAAAATCATAATATAAATAGTAAATATATGAAAATTTGATATCTATAAGATATACGTAAAAAATTATAATTTTTATCGTATAGTCTTACCTTATCTTTCTGTAAAAAATTATATCAATAGCTTGATATTCATATTGAATTCAACTAATTTAAATTTGCATTATTTAAAGTTTATAATAACGAAAAGTGTTGCTTATTAGATTTTACTTTTATTCTTAAAAAATTTTCGATCTGAAATTTTTTATTAAGAATTATTCAATCTTCAATATTGCGTATAATATGTACGATAGTTAGGACCTAGCTTTGTTCCCTTGACAGCTTTCGTTTGTTTTGGGATTTTGGGTAACGACTAACTAAATTAATGTTTCTATAGACATTTCTTGTTTTCAGTAGTTTGTTCATACTTCTATTTAATTTTAAATTTAAATTTGAATTTATGAATTGATTATAATATAATCAAATATGTTTTTAATAATCATTCTCTATGAAAAAATATATTTTATTCTCCCGTAAAACAATCATATTTTAGGTAGAAATGATGTTTCATTTTATAATAAAATGATCATTTGGGATATTACGTATGAAGTAGAGTATTAGTTAGTAATATGGTTTAATGTAAAATAAATATATGTTCTCTCCGTTCTTTTTTATTTTTAATTTTGTCTCATAGTTATGAATTTTAAAATTGAAAATTTAAGTTTTTTAAATTGTGATTTTTGAAATTTTAATTGAACATATATTTTACTTATTTTTGAATTTTGTGAGTAAACTAAATCAGTATAGATTTACGCTTCTACTAAATATCAAGTTAGTAGTTTGATAAGAATATCTAAACTGACATATCGAAGTTGGTTTCTAACAAAACAGGATGACGCCTTATCGCACCACATCTAACCCAACCCCGCCCCCACCAAAAAAATGATGATCAAAATTTACTTTTAAAATTTTATGTGAAATCAAAATTCGATAGATAAATCGAGATCACAAGTCTATGTAAAATAAGCATGTTATATCATTTTTTTGGATTCTCACTTGATATTTGATTTTCGTATTAAAGTTTAACTATTTTAAATTTATATTAGATAGATCTCGTTTAGAGATTGAATTCGAGACATTCGATTAAGAAAAGAGAGGCATGTTATGTTTTCTTGGTGATGGAATCTTATACTAATCAATAGAGAGAGTAACACGTACGTATAAATGTAACCAACCCCTTAACTCCATAGTTCTCTTTCTTTTCTCATATCTTCTTCAATGGCAGAAAGGGCCACCGGAGTAATCTTCTTCTTCCTCCTCATCTCCTCCGCCGTCGCCGTCGCCGCCGTCAACCGCCGTACAAAATTCGAATACTTAAAACTCCCATTACTCCACAAAGATACATTACCGACAACTCCTTCACAATCACTCTCTTCCGATATCCACCGTTTAAACACCCTTTACTCCTCCCTCGGCCACCGCAGCATTACTCGTTCCGCTAAACTCCCATTAACTTCCGGTGCAACTACCGGCAGTGGGCAGTACTTCGTAGATCTCAGATTGGGTACTCCACCGCAACGCCTCCTTCTCGTCGCAGATACCGGTAGTGATTTAGTTTGGGTCAGTTGCTCCGCTTGCCGGAATTGCTCATCCCGCCCTCGAAACTCCGCATTCCTCGCCCGACATTCTTCAACTTATTTACCCTACCATTGCTACGATAAGAAATGTAGGCTCGTTCCTAACCCTACAGGCGTCGCGTGTAACCACACGCGCCTCCATAGCCCCTGTAGATACGAATACTCTTACTCCGATGGATCGGAAACTAAAGGGTTTTTCTCTACTGAAACGACCACGCTTAATGCCAGCTCCGGTCGACCGGTGAAGTTTAGGAATTTGGCTTTTGGTTGTAGTTTTGAAGCTTCCGGTCCAAGCATTGCCGGTCCGAGTTTCAACGGAGCTCAGGGAGTAATGGGTTTAGGCCGTGGTTCGATTTCGTTAGCGAGTCAACTCGGCCGCCGGTTCGGTAATAAATTCTCTTACTGTTTAATGGATTACACATTATCGCCGACTCCGACGAGTTATTTATTAATCGGCCGGTCAACGGCGGTCAACGATCCGAAGAAAATGAAATACACGCCGATGATAAGTAATCCGTTTACTTCAACGTTTTACTATATTGGGATTGAAAGTGTTTACATTGAAGATGTGAAATTACCAATACGCCCTTCCGTTTGGGAAATTGATGAGCTAGGAAATGGAGGGACTGTTATGGATTCAGGGACAACATTGACATTTCTCGCCGAACCGGCTTATCGGCGTATAGTCCAAGCGTTTAAACGGCTTGTTACACTACCCGAAGCCGATGAGCCGACTGTCGGGTTCGACTTATGTGTCAACGTGTCGGGGGAGTCACGACCGAGTTTCCCGAAAATGAGTTTCAAACTCAGTGGAAACTCGATCCTCTCCCCGCCATCCGGGAACTACTTTATCGATACCGCGGAGGACGTTAAATGTCTCGCATTGCAACCGTTGACGGCGCCTTCAGGATTTTCGGTTATTGGAAACCTAATGCAACAAGGGTTCATGTTTGAATTCGATAGAGATCGATCGAGAATAGGTTTCTCTCGGCATGGTTGTGGTAAACCATAATGACTTGGTGAGTCGAGTCATGAGTCTACTCGACTCACCAAGTGTGAACCTTTTTTCTTTTTCATTTTTTGTTGGAGGGTTGGGGGTACATTTTTTTTTTCTTGTGGAAATTAATATAAATGGATTTGTTGTTTGTGAATTTAGTGTTATAAATATTAATTATATTATTGTCGTTTTTCGTTTTGAATGATTTTTATAGGAAACAACCAAAAAAAAATATTGGAGAGAGGAAAAAATAATAAGGGATATGTTTTTGTTGCTTTTCTTGCTGTCTGTCTGATTTGTGTTTGATGCTTTCACGTGAAATTCTTAATGAATTATGGAATCAAAGGGTGGGGGTGTTATATAATATGATATTTTTTCATATAATATAATTTGATGAACATAAATTCAAACTGTATGAGTGTACCCATATGAACATGTCAATGTTTGTGAAAAATGGAAATTAACTAAATCAATTATTTAGGTAATTATTATGCAAACAAATCTTGGATTACTCGTAATTGATACTTACATCAAATTATATTATTTATGCTTTCATCACTTGATGTCTAATTGTTTTTGTGGTTTCGACTAAGTCACAACAAGTAAAGCCTATATACTAAAAGAGTCGGGGAACTTGTCAAAATTTCTAATTATAATTGACCTGATCTTATTCGTTTCACTACGACTCTATATTTTTCAATGGGATTATCATTTTTAATGTTAAGTGAGGTATTGAATATCTACTTTTGACAAAACACAACAAAAAAAATAGAAAAAAGGTTTTAATTAAGTGTAATTTTCGTAATGAAGAGTAGGTTGTACTAATTGTCATTTAATTCAATAATTCGGTGTAGTAATTAACCCTATAAAGTAATGTTGTAATAAATTTTCTATCACCCATGGCAGAAGTTGGTTTTAATAAATATCCCTAATAAGTAACAACTATTTCAAAACAAAAGAGTAAATAACCTTTCCATTGTCTCCTCTTATATATTCGTTTTGGTATTTGTTTTGAAGTTTCGATTAAAAAAAATCTCCGATAAACGAAAGGGTTGTAGGTATTCGTCATTGCACGCTAGCTAATCTATGGGAGTAAGAAAGTGTTTAGTTGATGTTATCCGTCTCAGTGCAACCTTACTTGATCAATAAGAGGACGAGACTTTAACGAAATTTAATTTGTTTGATCCTTATAGATTCATCTTTCTTCAAAATAAAGATATAACAACTAAAAAGAAGAAGCTAAATCGAGTTTGACTATCCTTTCACCGATTGATCAAATATGAAAGATTTTGTTGGGTAAAAGCGTGAATATCACTAAGAATAGATGATTTTCTTCTTTCGAAATTCACATCACATAAGTTCCTCTCTATCAGGATTTTTTTTTTCATACTTACGACAAGGGGTGGAGCTACGATTTTACATGAGGGCATGGACGAACTCAATAGCCTCTCATTATATACTCTTTATTCATACTGCAATATCAAATATAAAGGTAGATGACTTAGTGATCTTTATCAACACAGGCCACAACAAAGACCTTCTATTCGCTACTTTAGAACTCACAAACATCAAAATTTTGGCATCAATTATGCTTACGACTTATCAAAAAAACTTCTAATAAAGAATGAAAAGATCATATTTATCTCATCACGATCTTCGATGATTTTTATGTCCTAATTGTCATTGTAAGGTTGTTATGTATAGGGTGAAAAAATTGAAGGATATTCCTATCAATTTCTTGTCTTATTGTCATATAAAAGAAAAACATTTTTCAATATTTGCCAGCTCGATAAGTCACATATCCCCTAATATTAATCCTAACTTACATTTGTATGGACCCCAAAAAGAGGGTTTTGCTTTGTACTACAAAAGGGACTTTACTTTCTATACGTCCCCATTATATTATAGCCATTATACACTAGGTCCATGCATGACTTATCTTTTGGGACATTGGATTCATTTTTATGGAAAATGAATTTATTATTCATTCCATTCGATTAATATTCATATTAGAGATTGACTGAATTCGAATAATAAAAACGTTTCTTTAACTAAGAACATTCGAATTTGAAATTTCAGGTTAAGAATGAATAAGTACTTACTATTGCATCACAATCTTTGCTGGTAATTGATTTTAATATCTACTGCTTCGTTTGTTTTAATTTATTTGTTTGGCTTTTAGTTCACACGAAATTTTAAAAGTATTAAAGATTCTGAATTTTATGACGTTAAACTAAAGATCTACTATCAAAATATCTGGTCTTAAACGTGTAAGGTAAAAATTTAAATTAAAGAATTGTAAAAAGAAAGTATTTTTTTATCAAAATGAATTAAAAAGAAAAATAAGATAAATAAATTGAAACAACGGTGGAGTATTAATTTGCTTACCTTCTAGATGATGGAGTTGGTAAAGTTTAAATTTATAATATTTGTGCTGCGTAAACAATTTCATATGATAAAATACTTTTGTTTTTATAATTGTGATATTTTAAATAATTTCACACAAAAAACATTAGTATTTATATGATTTCGTGTATGTGTACTTATAATCTCATAGAAAACAATTTCATCAAAAGTAATTCTCAATATTTCAATACACGAAATATATATATATATATATATATA
>NC_028641.1:4547519-4569193 GCF_001406875.1 Solanum pennellii | reverse complement strand
AATTATCTGATATATATATATATATATATATATATATATATATATAATTCAAGAAATATTGTACTTCAGTGCATTATAACCTAAACGATTTATTTTAATATAAATATTTATGATTAATTTAACGACTCGAATTGTGACCCAGTTTAAACAAGATTTTAATCCAAAAATTTTCATCTAAGAACTTTCGAGAAAAGGTAAAGTTTAACTACCTAATAGTTGGACTATATGCAATAAAAATAGAGATTAAAAAGGAAAAAGAAAAAAGTGAATCGTTCCAAATGATGTAACTGTATTAAAAACATAATATAAGATCGTAAAGGACATTAGCTTTTTCAACAATATTAATTCTTTATGTGTCGACAAAACCCATTTGAAAATAATAAAAAAGTCACATGGTGCATATTAGTTTTTTTTTAAAAAAAAATATTTTTAAATAGAAAATTGATTATTCAATTGAAGATTTTAGAAGAATCATGATCACCAACTTTATTTAGCAATAATTAAGACATAATAAGTGTGTGTATATATTAGTTGAAAATGACATTGTTTGATATTTATGTCAAATTGTCAATCATAATAATCCTTTTGGAAATTTGATAAATAATAAAGTTATTTCTAAATGATTTATAAATTATAATTTAAGTTGTGAAAATAGTCATAAAAATTTCCATATTAACATGAACTATTTATATTACATCTCTTATGATGCAATTCTTTTTAAAAACCTATAAATATTTAAATGATTTATGCGTCGAACAGTCTTTTTTTGTGATAGTCCTCATTTAATTCAACAAAGTCTAACTCAAAAAATAGTCTGATTTTTTAGTTGTTTTATTGGAATAGTGTGACTAATATTTTGAATTGATTGACAAATGCATAAAATCTAGACTTTGATTGGATCATTAATTTTTTAAATCCTATTAAAATTATATTTGATTTCATGCCTCTAAGAGTGTGCGTGAAATCAATTGACCCAATCATTCAAATATCAAATTAAATTATTGATTTTTTTTAAAAATCAAACAAAAGTTTACAAAGTGGGGTGTTTCAACCTCAATTTTTTTTCTTCATTTTTTTGATTTTCTCGGATATTTTTTCAGTAAAATCTTTCGGCAAACATATAATTACCTTGTGATTCGAATGATTCACTAGTTATTGATAGTAGAACTAATCATTCTTTAGTATAATTCTTTTACAAGATATAAATATTATCTTTCGCTGATTAACTATGAATTTCTATTTTTTACAAAAATTTACAAGTTAAATTTTATTTTAAAATTGTTATCTCAAATTATATATTTAAAATCATACTTTGAAAATTATTAACTTTATATGGTGTACCCAAACACAAGATTAATGTTAGATTTTTTTTTGCACATAAAAGAAGAGAATCTAATGATGATGAAAAAAAAATTAAAATGTTAAAAATGTTGTTTTGGTCAATAAAAGGTCCACAAGAGTGAATGATTGTTTGGTGTACTATTGCTATTGCCATTATAAGTTTGAACAACCAATTTGCTTTCTTTCAGTGGATTTCTGTCAGAATTGTGAGTTATTACACTAGGAATGGTGTACACTTGCAACAATAAAAGGATCTCAAATTTATTTTAAATCGAACATTAATTAATTCGACTCTCATATTTCGAATCAAACTAATTTTTTGAGTACTCACGAAGTTCAAAGTTTGATGATTGAGATTTTCTTAATCTTCTTCTTGGTGGTACGGCTTCAAGATCTGTTCATCTCGTGTCTATTCATCAGGCTTTACACGTTTTCTCTATAAAGTTGAAATACCTGAAACTCAAATTAAAAGGGTGTATAGAGATGTGAATTCCTTTACTTATAATTTAGTAATTTACCCTCCCTTACTAAACATACGTAATGTGATTCTGAATTAACGAGGCTTGTAACTTTTTATATTGAATGGTTAATCGAAAACAAAAATAAAAATTGCATAGCACAACACTCCAACAAAACTAACAATAAAAATAATCCTAATTATTCTTTTATTTTATTTTAAGCAAATTTTTAGCTAGTATACAACGTATAATCATAGTGTATATAACACTACATATTTTAATTATATACACTGAGTATGCACCAATAACAAGTACAATTATGCTCATAGAATTCTATTTATTATTAACTGTGTGATAGGGAAATTTATTCTTCCCACATGATTTGTAAAATTTTTGTTTTGATTTTTTTTATTCATTTCCAATTTATTTATTTTTTCTTTTTATGGCCATCCAATATTTAATGAGCCAACCCTTATTTACACTTTACAACAAATAGTACCATTTAGATTTTCATTTTTGTGTAGATGGAAGTTGGAGGTCTTTCTACTACCCAAACGTGCACAAATTTATGACTCGTGAAGTGACATATATTCCCCATTTACTCAATTTAATCGAAGATAAATACTCTCTCATTCTTAATTAGAAATTTTGAATTTAATTTTAATATGAAAGTCACGCTTTTGATTAGGAGCGTTTTACCTTTAATATGGAACACGTCTCTACGTGAATCCAGATTAGTTAGACCATAAGACAAGTATAGAATGAGAAACAAAAAATATATGTCTTCATTAGTGCATTATCATATTTCTTTTTGCAAGATAAAAATCGAATCAAGGTCGAAAGAGTAAATAAGAAAAGTAATAATGGGGAAAAGAATTTACTATGAATTTCATCGTTAACTAAATCAATGCGCTAATTATTTGATAATTCTTTGCTTAAATGAGTTAGTGAATGACTTTATTGTTTAGCGATAGAAATCGATCAATATATATACGTAGATTATTATTGTTTAGGTAAGCGTCGCCCTTATAAATAATTATTCTGCATGAAACTGAATTAGATTAGACCTGAATATAATTATCAGACACTGATCGAAAATCCAAAAAATGAAAAACTCTTTTTAAGGCCAACATGTTTGTTGTGTGTAAGTTGTGACATTTGTATCTTGTGTATAATTCAATGCATACACAGAGAGGATGATTAAAAAAAAGTACTATCCAAACTGAGAGGTCATGAGGCTACCTAGCTAGGGTGGTCATGGTTGGATAAATTTAGAAATCATTTACTATATATTTAACAGCTAATAAATACTTAAAAAAAAAAAGGAGAGAAAAGAATTAGCAACAAACAAATTCTATAGCTAAATAATAGTAATATTTATCACTAATTCAAATGTAGCAATGGATTATCAAGATTTTTTGTTAATTGCATATTATTTAGTGACAAATCTTTTATAGTTTATTCCTATTTTTTATATATAAAAAAATATTAATCCTATATGGTAGTAGTATCCTAAATTTAGGAGGGTATGATGCATAGAGTATACCGTATTAGTAGAGTCCCGAGATAGGTCGGATAGTGAGAAAGAACGAAATTCGATCAAATCGATTTGAGGAGGTGTGATGGAAATAGCTTAACCTAATCTTTTTTTCCTTTCATTTATATATACAAAGTAAATAGGTTGTTTTTTAAGGTATAGATGGGGATTCGAAGGAAGTCATAATCGACAAAATAGCATTTGCTGGTAAGATTTCAAACACGTCTTTGAAAAATAGTTACTATCACGGGGTTTCAAATATTAGGGGCCGATTTCCAAGACAATCTCATGGAGCCTCACCCCTAAATTTAGAAATTTCACGACACATATCTATTTTTCAATTACAAGGACCGAAAAATGGTTATTTGTGAATTTTTCCGATGAGAGTAAGGTAAACGTTAAAACATGAAGATTTTGTTTGATGGGCTTTAAGAGTGATTATACTGGGCCTACAATTTTTTAGTGGACTACTACAAGTGAGGCCCAGTGAGAAATTTACTTTGGATAAGATAGAAATGGCCCATTTATCTGGGCCTTGTTCATTTAGGCCCACTTAAAAGTTTCGATAGAAATTGATCTAAATATTATCAAGCTTAACGTCGATGGTGCTTACGATAATATCACTCTAAAATAAAGACAAACGATACAGACAACTCGATACATGGTTACTCCAAATACCTTACCTAAGAGAAATTTAATCGAAAAAATTTATTACTTTTTAGGTATTATATATATAAAATTTAAAGATTCTGAATCAATCAAATTTCCTCCATATCCTCTATGCACTTTATTGTAGCGCTTTGTTGCAATAAGTGTATTTATAAAGTCAACAAAAAACTGACGGAGCAGTTGAAGAATTACGTTAAAGGCTAGAAGATTAGTGAACAAATTAAAATACACACATGAATATTGAGTCGAACCCTAACAAATATATTTATTTGTTACATGTGTGTATATGCAAAATTTCATAATCATAGGGTGGTCACTTTACTATGACTTAAGATAACAAAAAAAGATTGACAGATTATTGGTACTAACAACTTAACAGAACACTATTTGTCCATTCAAAAATGTAGAGTGACGATTCGAGTAAATATTTTGATTGAATCAGCAAAAAAGAAAATTAATTAATACCTATTCCCAATATTATAATGAAAATTTGTGTCTCATTATACAAACATTTAGAAAAAATTGGCTTTTGCACTATGTAGTCTATAGAAACATGTAGAATTTATTGCACCATCAAGTAATAAAACTAATATATAGTAAGAGTAATATGTTTTCATATAATAAATTAAACTTGACACAATAGCCTAAAAGATATTATTGATATAACTTTTTTTAGACTTGTGAGAATATTTATACAACACCATAAACATTATGATAGGTTTAACATTGCTATAAATTTCAAAACTTTTTATAGTCTGCCACGTGTATAATTATTACATGACATATTTAAGATCATAAAATATATATATGGGGCTAACTGACAAGTATAATTACAATTTTCAATTAATGTGGCTTCAACTCAGACATGAGAAACATATATATATAAGATATATGTATAATAATTTCATTGATAATCTTGCCATCCCCTTGTTACATAGAATATTGATTTAAACACCCCAAAATGAAAAGGAAAAAAAAACAAACAAAACACCATCACCCACAACATACTTAGACTTGGAAAAAAAAAAAAGAAGAGCAAAATGATATATAGTATTATGCCTTGAGAAGAAAAGTACAAGGCAAATACATATATGAGTCACAACAAACACTAGTATAAATAAATATATTTACAATGATTCTTCCCTTTCCCACAAGAAAAAAAATAAAAAAAAAAAAAAAACACCCCATAATTCTATTTTTTTTCCTCCAAAAAATGATAAAATAAGCATATTGTGAGCATGCATAAATTGTGACAAAGAAAGAGAAGTTAACAAGGAAATTTCACACTAAAAAACAAAAGAGAGACAAAGAGCATGTAATCAAAATACTTCACCATATTTCTATTCTTATAATGTTCCTCTCTTCACTAAAAAGATCCTTCTCTTCAATTTTTCTTTCTCAAGGGTTTTCTTGTTTGAGTTGATCAACTCTTGATGGACATGACATAGACATGAGCCAATTGATTAAGACACTTTTGGACATCCCACCCCACCACCACCAAAAAACAAAGCCTCTACAATTTTTTTATAATTCAGAAATCCCCGACAGTCAATAATGCACGACTCAAAAGTAAGAAATGCAGAATTCACTCTTGACATTTCTTCATTTAAATATCAGACTTTTGATGAACATGACACGAGGAAATCAAACACTTTTTGGACACAACACAAAAAGAAAACCACTATGCACCAACCCTAACATATTTATTTATTTTTTTGTAATAATCGAGAAATCAAACCTCCAAGAGTCAATAATACCCGGTATCAAAATACACCGATACTAAATTTGACCCTCTATAGATACTTCTCCACTTAAATACCTGAATTTCGAGTTTTATCTATGATAGGGTTTTCCAATATGCAACTCACACATCATACCATTAACCCAAAACCCTAGGCACCACCAACTCTCTACATTATATTGTCCAAATAAGATGGACAAAAAACAAAAACCACACACCCCAAAAAAAAACAAAAACAAACACACATAAAAAGGGAAAAGAAGTAATTTAAGAAAGGATGTTGATATTGTTAGTTCTTTGTCTCTTAACACTTGTTGAAGCAGAATCATCACCACTTGATTTCTCCATCACAGCTTTAAGTGCTTCTTGTATTGAACTTATACAATACTGTGGTTGTTGTTGTTGTTGTTGTTGCTGCATCATCTCAGTATCTTCATCGTCTCCACTTATACACGTATCTACCTCTCGATTATTATTATTATTACAATAATAATCGTCTCCGGTTATAAACAACACATTTCTAACACGTCCACCAAGTGTTGTAATTTCAGCTTTTAATGTTTTTAACCTTAGTGCTTTCAATGTCTTGATTAAATCAGGCAAAAGATCAGATCTATCTTCACAACACAAAGAGGCCTTTATTATAAACTTACCATCTTCATCAGATGTTGCATTATCAACTGTTAATTCATCAATTTCAGTTGGGACAAGACTTGTCTCTGATATTAAGGATGTTTGTCTTTTTAACTCTTTCACATGTTGTATCACTTCTGCTAGCAATGAAGCTTTGTCTGTCTATTAACATAAACAAAAAAAAAAAAAAAAAAACGTAACATTAGCTATCAGGTCATCTAAATGATAACTTTGTTCATATATAACACTAGTTATCAAGTCATATGAATGATAACTAGAGATAATCGTTCGTTCATAAAATATCTAAGTTAAGATCAATGATATGAAGAATTATACAATATTAACACTAGCTATAATCGTCATCTGAATGATAACTATAGATAATCGTTTGTTTCATAAAATATTTAAGTTGGGATCAAGGATATGAAAAATTAGACATATCAGATTACCTAAGCGATAACTACACATAATCGTTTTCAATATAATTTTTTTTGCTACTACATTTATTTTATGTATTGAACTATTGATACTCTTATTTAAGTCAAGAAATCGTTCAGAAAGAAACTCTATATTTTTATATTACTCACCTTATACTCTATCAATAAAATTATATAAAATAAATTATTATTAATATTTTTTGGGGTTTGTAAACTTTATATGATTGATCATTAAATTGAGGACTTTTAGGGTGGGGTTTTTTGAGGACTAGGCATGAAGTACATAGAGTTGTTTTTTTTTTTAAAAAAAAAAAAAGAAGGTATACATGACTGACAAAAATGCTTGTTTGTCTCATTTAAATTAAATCTTTTAAAATAATATATATTTTCTTTCTGATTTTATTTTTTTTAACAACTACTTTATTTTTTTTGGGTAATGTAAATTTAATAACCGGCAAGAATTTTCTATGGAAGCTTTTGAACTGCTTGGTGGTTTCTCTTTTTCATGTCAAATTTGCGACATTAACGCTTTGTTCCAACTTTCCTTGGAACTAGCACTAAACATCTCTCGGTTTTAATCTGTTTGTCTAATTTTAATTTAATACGAAATTTAAAAAAAAAACATACATAGAATACATTCAAATTATTATTTAATTTTATGATTTTTTAACGTGTAGTGTGAAAAACAGTAAAAAAAAATCACATATCTTTAACCAGACTAAAATAGTATATGACAAACAACTTGAAACGAAACGAATATAGAAAAAACAGAAAAGGGTGTTCACTTTTTTTTGTACTTCTAGCTATGTATTACACACTTCATACTCATTTGGTGTTGCTAGGTTTTGTATTATCTACGTATACTTTTTACTTTCTAGTCATGAAAGAATCCAAAATAAAATCTTTTGAAGATCTAAAATCAAAGAGTATAAGTTATATACATCATCATCGTCAATTTATCTTTCTTTGTTATAACAGATAAATCAATCTTTAAAGGTTACATATATTCATTTCATGGTTTTCAAAGTACTAAAATTAAAAGAATTTCAAGTCATATAAATCGTCCATACAAGGAGTTTTTAATCACTAATAAACAACTTCTCTTAATTTTAAAATTATTAAAAAATTCTTGTTAATCATTTCAACTAAACTCAATCCATAAATATCATTTAAATAATTTAATACTATAAAAAAATTTCTTACTTTCACGATATATATATATACCTAAATACACCTAAAATAAAACAAAACAAAGCAATAACACATCACATTAAGAGTTTAGGTTATATACTTATATACACACACAATCTTAAACAAAAATAAACTTTTAGGTTATATACTTATATACACACACAATCTTAAACAAAAATAAACTTACATATTCAAATTATCATATCAATCTTGCTACGAAGAGTTATATTACCTCTTAATCATTACTATAAGTGATATTCAACACTAACCCTAATATCGTACGATTTCATAAGGTAGAGTCATATTATAGTTGATCATCAACAACATATCCAGTATAATTATTCCATCGTCATCGATTGATATAATGTTATGATTGTCAGCGCACATAACATAAACTCTTATAAGCATATAATTAAGTAGACTTACTTTAGTAGTATTAGGAAGAAGGCTTCTCAATTTAGCAAGATGATTATTGATTCTTTCTCTACGTCTTCTTTCAGCTTCACTATGACTTTTAGATGCAGCCAATGCCTTAGCATCCATTATTTCTTGTGCACTCATTTTTTGTAACTCAGCTTGTAAACCAAAAGGTGCTATTGAACCGGGTTGATTATGATGATGATGATGAACCACTTGACCTACTAAACTATCTGAGATGAACCGGAGGTGTTGTTGATCTGTGTTAGTGTTACGATTAAATAAACCGTAAGCCGATGGTGAAGGAGGGAGGAGAAATGACTGATCATGGTGGTGAACCGGGTTCATAAATGGTTGAACCGGTGGAATTGACCATGGTAACATTTCTGAGTTGCTTTGGAAGTGAACCGGGTTCATGAAACTTTGTGGATGCATACCTATTTGTTCAAACAGTATGTATACTAAATTCAGAACTATTATAGTAATTAAACATATATATAATAATAAGTAACAAATTTTCTAATCGATATACATAGATTATATACTGAATACAATTACACGAGTGAAACAATAGTATGTTTGAAGAAGTTTAGGTTTAGCTTGTTTATATATACAAAATATAGTCAGTCAGATTTACTGTTTATTATTTCTGGTCAATATATATAGATCATACACTGAATATGTATTTTTTTTTTGTAAGAATAAAACATTTGATAATCATCATATGTATAAGTATATATATGTTGAATGAAAAAATATAAATATATTACAAAGTTGGATTTTGTGTGACAAAAGGAATTTTTTCACAAGGAATAAAACACAAAAAGGGGTAAGTAAAAGACAGACCTTTGCTTTGCTTTGATGTAGAATAGTGAAGAACTAAGATTTATTTTTATTTTTTTGGTTGTTTTGAGAGAGAAAGAAAAGTTTTTTTTTTTTTTGTTTGAGATTTCAACTTGTATTGAATGGCAATGGAAGTGACCCTTTTTATCCTTAGCATCAACTAGCTTTTTTCAAATCTCTTTTGTGGCTTTGTTGGTTATCTTTTTGTATTTATTATTTAATTTTTTTAAAAAAAAATTAAAAATGGACCCAACTTTTTATTTATTTTTTATATTTTAATGTCCACTTCTGACAATTTTTTTAATTTTTTTTTATATATAGAGAAGGGGTATGTAAAAGTACTGGCAGTGTTGTTTCCTTTCTCTTTACGGCATTCTTTTTTTCTCTTTCAACTATATATTATATCTATTTATATACCTATCACACACTAACTAGTTAATTCCCTCACTCATGTTTGTTCACTTTGGATTTTTGTTTTATTTATTTTCCCTATACAAACACATTAACAATTATTAGGTATAACTTCGTCCGTCTCAATTTATGTAATATTATTTAATTGGTTATAAAATTTTATATGAAATAAATTTGAATCTAATAATCAAACCCTAAAAGCTAGCTAGATAACGATGGCGTGCCAACTCAAGAAGCGAGGATTATCCAACACGCCATATTAAAGAGACCATCGATTCATTTTCTTAAATGGCAGAAGCGAGACTCTTCACACAAGCCCCTTACGCTCAAAGTTAGACATCTGATATGCGAACAATTTAACTAAAGGATCCAACATCGAAAGTGAAAATTTAGATGGGCTCTATTTTGATATCATGATAAAAAAATGAATTTTAAATTTAACATAACTTTAAAATAATTCAAAAGGTGGGAATTGTCCCTATTATATTTATTATTAGTATAATATATTTTCATAAAAGTAGTAGTAAAACTATTCTTTATTTTCCCTATGAACAATATAAGTATTATTATTTACTACATGGTTCAAAGTAATATAATTATTAGAGTGTATGTTACTTGCAACAAAAAGAAACACTGTGAAGGCAAAACACACGGATTGTCGACCGACCAAACACAATTTTAATAATAATTAGAAGTTTAGCTTATTCATCACAAAAGTAAATTAATACTACTTCTTTACACTATAAAATAAATAAATAATCATCAATTTAATTTTTTAGCAATTATGGATATAACATGACAATACATATTCATTTCGTATTAATTTTGTTATACGTTAACTTTATCACAATTACATGCGAATTCAAAATTTAAAGCTATGTGATCCGAAATTTAAAATTTTAAAAATTGATCTATGAATCAAATTCTTAAAATCTAGATTTTGATTTAAAATTTACGTTCAAACGCTAACGAGTTATGATTTTACTTTTTTGTTCAAAGTGATATAAAAAGTTAGGGTATTTTTAGGGTTAGTTAGGTTAAGAAATAGTATTATTATTCTCTCATATACATATAGTATATATAGAGTAGCTATTTTCCACGCCAAACCTTTCTGCTTCCCCAAGACCCTTGTAATCATTGTGTCTTGGAACACACTCCACCCCCCACCCCCCACCGCTCATAGTGGGGTGGGTGGGGTGGGTAGGTAGGGGGGTAGTGTAATATAATTGGTCATTTTTGCAAACTACATATTGATGAGTTTGTCTTCACATGATAAATATTATTATGTATCTATTCCTCCTCGATTTCAGTTGCATCTATTCATACTTAATTCATTTGGGGGGAGGGGCTAATAAGTCTTTTGGTAATTGGTTAACTTTTTTAATTTTACTTAACGTGGTACGGTTGAAATTTTGAGAGTCAGATAAATTTTCTTGAATTTGAAATCTTTTTATGTGTTTTTTAGTTAATTATTGCGATCTATAATACTTTTTACGTAGTTTACAGATATATAAAAAAAATAAAAAAAAAGTTTAAAGTTTTTTGTCTGAGATCACTATTATAAGTTGAAAGTTAATTTGAATCTCGAAATTTATGACGTATAAATTGGAATAGAAGGAATGGTTCGATAGAGTGTTGAAATTGATAATGAAAAGGTGTTTGATAAATATTTTTATCTTTTTGTATTGTGAAAAAAAAAATTATCAACGAGAAGCAAAGCGAATATTTACTGGATTAATGTTGAAACAGGAGATAATATATCTTGATATTTTCGATTGGTCTTCCTCATATTTAAGTATAATTGAATAATTACAAAGTTAAATAGGATCATAAGTTAAAAGTGATTAAGTTATTATCTTTAATTAATTTTATTTATAAGCACTTTTAATATTTATACCAAACTTCTAGATTAACTCAAGGATACCTTTTTTTTCTCTCTCTAATCTAATGGTTGGGAATTAGCAACAGATTTCCCACTATAGTTAAAGCAATAGTACTAATATTAGGCTACCACAAATTTAATTATTTATAATTTAATTATGAAATATTTAAATTGTCAAGTTGTTGCTGACATAAGTTGTAAATTCTAAAATGTTGTCTCTATTAACTTTGTGAGGTTTGGTGTGATTCTACACTGACATCATGTTGCATTATGCTTGGTTTTCTAATATTCAAAGATTAAGTAATTAATTACTTAATTAATCAATTATTTATATCATCTAATTCCACCAATAGTTTTTCCTAGGGTATTAATTAAGCAAAAATTTCTTTTGTGTTTTCTTGATAAATGGGAAGATCAACCCTTTATATGGATTGAACATAACAACAATATATATATATATATATATATATATATATATATCATTGTAATCTGATAAGTAAAGTTTAAAGAAAATAATATATAGCAAGTGCGAACAGTTTCTTTAAGTTTTGATTAATTTAAATTTATGTTGCGTAGACGCTTATGACCTCCTCGCTTTCCCAATCTTACATGAACATGAATAAAATCAAAACAACATTATGTGAAGAACAATTATTAGCTAATGCTAGTAATAAAGAAAAAACTTCTTGCTTATATTTTACTTAATTAGTTCCACAAAAGGACCAAAATATTGCTGAAAATGATTGATGTTTTCAAATGTGACATAATATAGACCTAGTGATCAAGAGATTATAGCCAAGAGTCTTTCAGAAATAATTTCTCTATCTTCTTGAAGTAAAGGCAAAGTTTACGTAGATATCACTTTTCTCAAATTTCATTTATAGAATTACACCGATCGATCGATACATCATTGTTGTTTTCCCTTTTCTTTTTTTGTTCCTAAAAGTCTCTTTAGTTTAGTCAAATATGCATAAAGCTCCAAAGCTGTTTTTTATGAAATGATTATAATACTACTACACAAAAAGAAAATGACTGACTAAGAGTAAAATGAGGAGAAAAAAAACTGCTTTTAACTCCTCCTGATATGTCTTGACCAACATGATCTGACTAATTACACAGTCCATATGAAATTTTGGCTGAGTAAAGTTAATACAAATATCATCAACCCCTATAATATCTTGGAATAATAAAATTAGACCTTTATTCATAATTTTAGAAAAAAGAAGAAGCTAAAGAACATATATAATCTTCTCTAGAAGAGTTACGCATAAGACTCTGAAGCGATGAACGTGACCCATGCATTGCCTATATAGCTATACAACGTTATTTTTATTAACAGATCACATCAGTAAAGGCATAACATAAATATCTAGTAATTAAACATAATCTTCTTCAAAAGAGTTGCGCTTAGGACTCTTATAATGTTATTGTTCATTTCATGTCACGTCAGTGCAGACACAACGTAGCAGCAATTATTTTGAATAAAACATGGATATGGATATGTAACTTTTTCCATAATAAAATTGAGTAATTGAGAGAATCTCCTATATATATATATATTGTCCTTGGGTTACTAATTTTTTTCTATAAAAACAAAGGTTAGTTAGGTACTTAGGTTAAATGTTATATGTGACAAATTTGAACAAACATTTTAGGTAGGAATAAGACCCTATGATCAAACATTTAGAGTAGGAATAAAAACACTATGCACATGAATAACAAGTAAAAATAAAACATGTTGATTTCCAATGTCTCTTGTTAGTGCTCTTTCCTAGTCTATTTTTAGTACGGATATTAATTGACCTTATTCCTCTTTACACCATTGTCAGGTCACTCTAATGCACAGATTTGTCACTGCCCTCATAATATATGCTTTAGGGTTTATCTGGTCTACGAGACAGGAATAAGGTTCGTGTATTCTGGATTTTTTAGACTTTTACATGTTGAATTACACATTGAGTTTGTTGTTGTATTTGACATGAAGAAAAAAAAATATTTTCTTGCTTTTATATTTTTTATGTTTGATAGTAGAAAATACTATATTCAAAAAGTTTAACGTAATAAATAACTGTCGTGAGTAGGGATAGAAATGGGAGGATGGCATGTAGTCGCAAGGTCAGGATTTTCACTAAAAATATTTAAAGCATAATGTGAAGAGGTCAAAAGAGCTGATAATGTACTATATACATGTTGAATTTCATATATCGATCTATACAATAATATATTTTTTTGAACGAGAGAGTGTCAATTAACGCATTTCAGACAAAGATAGCTACGCCTCTAATGGCATGAGAGGGTTTCGGAAAATGATCCATAAATTAGAGGCACTTAAACATGAAAAATATAAAAAAAATATTTTCTTTCGTACCAAACATAACCTTAAATTCCTTTTTGGTTTTGTGAGGGAAGTAGAGGGGTTAAGTCAAGTTCTTGCATGTAAATATTTGTGTTCAATTCTTGATCCTTAAATTAATCTAAATATTGTCTATGAGCAAATACAAAAGGATCCTTTTTTGATGAGTTATAAAAGTTGTTACTTTATTTTATATTAATTTTAAATATGATATTCGTCACATTTATATACAGTATAATTTTCTGACGATAACGTAAAATCGATCAACCTTTGGAATGAGAATTTTTAGGAACCATATATATAGTGGTCACACGCATGGCTACTTTGGTCCCCATTGTTTTAACCTTTTTAGCTTAGGTTCCTTTTTCCTTGTACTTTTTTTATTTTTATTTTTAATTTTAAGTCTTTCCTAATTCAAAGATTTGATGATAGCTAGTAGCACTAGCAAACAATAAAATTTTGAAAAAATAAAATAAATTATATTGCTTTATTTGTGAGGATTAATAATTATGACATCAGTCTCATGCTGTCATGACGTTTAATTCCTCTTAAACCACAAGTGCTTAATTAATAATTATGGTGCTAATTAATAATTCAATTATGTAGTATATTGAGAAACCAACTCCACATGTTTTGGCTAATTATACTAATTATTAGTAGTGATGTTTGATCACCTTTTCTTAGTTTGGCTAATTACAATGTTTTTTTTAAAAAAAAAACTTTATGTAGAGTTTGAAAAAAGAGAAATTAAAATCATTTTATATTTGTCTTAAAGTATGTTGAAAAAAAATAACTTTTGGCTTTAGTTAGTCCAACTTTTAATTCTAACATGTTAATATATATATATATATATATATACTAATTAATTTTATCCAAAAAGAATTTATTTTCCCTATGACATTGTATTTGCCAAAAGGAAAAATAAAAAAATTAAAATAAAATTAGGCGCATGCTTATTTCACATTACATGATTATTGTTTTTTCAAATTTCAGGTGGTTTGCACATGCTGAGATTACAATAAAGTTTATTTTTGTTTGTTAATTTATTTATTTATACTAATTTTTTAGCAAGATGTATTTTCATATATATTCAAACAAAGTTAAAAGTACTTTCCATGTGAAAAAGTATAAAATCTTCTTCAAGAAAAATAGTCAATTAATATTCCTTTTATGATGAGAGAGCTTAATTGTGACCCTCTGAGTTTGTGATGGAGGGTAGATCGATGAAAACAGATCATAAAGAAAAATTAAGAGAGACAGAATAAAATTTTAGAAAAATATACGTGATATGCTAGACGATCACATGTATTAAACTAATAAAGAAATTAATATCAAGATTCTCGAAAAATATATACAACGCTAGTTCATATAATACGCAAAACTTTTAGCCTGAGATGAGTAATAGAAGCCCTATAACATGAAATTAAAGAGAGAAATTTTAATCCGAATTATCAATTTTACTAATTGTATTTCTCTTTTTAAAAAATTCATATTAAGAGATTGATTAGATCTTGCAAGATATATATAATTTTTTTAAAAAAATTATAAATTAGCATTAATTTAATTAGAGGGCTATAAAATTAGTTTCCAAGTCCCCCACTGAGCTTGAGGATCTATATTATTAAACATTAAACATAACTAATAAGACAGATCATAAAGCAAAATAATTAATTAATTTATTATTTTTTAGCATTATGAACTTACTTATTGTCCCCTACTATTATTTTAATCAAAAGTAATTTGCTACATAACAAATTTTCTAAAAGGCACTTTCAGTTTAACTTAAATAACCATTAAATCTAAAAAGTTATGCTATAATCAGTCGTGTCAAAAATATTTTTATTATATTTTATTTACTTATTTTATTATATTTTCAATGGCTTTTTATGAAAAATACAAATCCCAAATCAACCAAAGGAAGAATCTAAATCTATAAATAATGGGAAAGTACTCCAATAGAGAAGTTTGTTAACTCAAGATTTGCCACTAAACCTAACTAATAAAGTAAAATTTTGTAATGCCACTTAATTAATTAGGT
The DNA here is from genome assembly GCF_001406875.1 of Solanum pennellii. Classification (NCBI taxonomy): domain Eukaryota; kingdom Viridiplantae; phylum Streptophyta; class Magnoliopsida; order Solanales; family Solanaceae; genus Solanum; species Solanum pennellii. The sequence continues at coordinate 4,553,242 of NC_028641.1, read as the reverse complement.
TCAATTGTATGGTTAATGATAAATTATGCTAATCATATGTGTTATAACATAAAATATAGTCATTTAGAGAGCACTAGGAAGTACATATACATATATTATGACAAATCATTTATTGGAATGTATACAATGGCGATAATAGAGGCATGCATTACGTACATGTTGCTATACATATTACGTGATAATTTAATTCACTAGTAATATTATTTATTTTGAGTGTAGACTAATGTATTATAAAATACATTAGTAAGATCATCTTATTGTCACGATTCAAAAATAGACGTAATGACAGTTGTCTTATCCCACCAAGACGATAAACTGCAGAAATCTTTAATCAACTTAAAAATACCTCTAAAACCTGATTGTCACGTGCACAAGTCTCTAATATATTATACTAGAATTGAAATTAAACATAAGTCACGAGTGACGTTGTTTCTAAAATAGAACAAGATTATACGTGAACGAATCTTACGTATCAATTGCAATGTACTTGGATCAGTTTCTTTATAGAATTGATTTTTTTTAGTTCGATGATACGTTTAATAATATAAATTAATGGACCACATAGAGGTGGTGTTAGTTTTGTCCACATCACGAGCAGAAGGATGATTACATTTAAGTACCTTAATTATTTTTTTTATAAAAGTATATACATAATAAGTGAAATAACACAAATAAATAAAAACTAACTCAATATCTAAGAAGAAAATAGGAGAAAAATATAGGCAAATGATTGGGAGTTGTGTAAATTATAGTAGAGTATATGATAATCAACATATATAATATAATTATCTTCCTAGAATTAGAGTTAATCATTTGATTTAAAGAACTTCCCATTAGAATTATAAATTTGATTAAACACAAACTTTTTTCCTAAAAAAAAAAATCAGTCTACACCAAAGTTTGACTTAAGCAATATAATAAATTTAGCACTAGACTTGTCATAATTCAAGGCTTAAAAATGAAAGCATGATTTCCTCCATAATTACACTAGATCTGTCAACGTGATTTAGTTTACATTATCGATCGTAAATTTGAATAAAAAAACAGAATTGTAATAGGAAAAGAACTATTATACAACTAGAGGTAAATTTACGATATGAAGTTATAGTTGTGGATTCATTCAAATCCATTAATACTTTTGATGCGAAAGATAAATCTATGTATAAAAATCTTATAAAATTGCAAAGAATAGTAGGTTTGAAATCATGGTATTAAAAACATAACATGTTTGATACTGAAATTTTTTAAAATCATATCAATAAAATTATCTTTATCCGAACAGACATAACATATCCAATTCATCTTTATTAAATAAAAATATGATAGAGTTACAAGGAAAGTGGGGTTTGTCTTCTTCTTTTCGTCCAACACTCAACGTACATTATCTATATTGAGGATCTAATTAATCTGAATTTACATTACGTAAAGTCGTTTAAAAAGTATTTTCTATCATAATTTCTCATACCTAAATATCAAATTCAAATTTTTTAAGTAAACGTAAAAATTATATTCATCCTATCATATCTGAACAACCTAAAATAAGATTTGTCAATGAAAAAGAACCCAATATACTTTTTTGTCACGTCATTTTCAAAACATGCTTTCAAATTGTCCATTGCATAGTGTAGCCGAAAGTGGAGTCTTGGTTAATCATATACCTCAAAACCCTATAAAAAAATTTAAAATGTACACTTTTATTAAATTTCAATGAATTAAAGTGGCTTTATTTGCAATAAAATAAAACACGTTAAAATTTAGGTCTTTGACATTTTTTTTCCATGTTTAAGCTAGTTATAGGGTTTGTCTACTATATTATTTGGTCATGATATTATTTTTTAAAAAATAAAATAAAATTGTTCTTTGTTTCTATTTTTGGTTCATCATATGGTTCCACCTGCAGTTATCATGATTATTATTGATCAAGTACTTGCTAAAATATAAGATTAATTATTTTTTATGTGTTTATTTTCTAGTCATTATTACCACTTGCAAAGATCTCTTGCGTCTAAGGCAAGAATTCTTTTAAGTATTTGCATGCGTTGCATTTTTGTTTTCCCTTTAATATTCGAATTTAAGATTTAATCAGTATAAATTATGGTGAGATGATTGAGATTCTTTTATTCTTACTCAGAAGTGTAAGGTTCGAGTTTCAAGAAATAGAAGGAGAAATCCTCTAAAAATGGGCATTGTAACATGTTCGAATTCAAATTTAATTAAAGTATCAGAACGATTTCATATAAACATCAAACACTGAGCAAAAAATGAAAAACAAAATAATTCAAGATTTAATTGAAAGTTCATAAAACTTCTAGTTGAAGTTTTGTATGTTAATTAATTGGTGCATGCATCTAATATTAGACTCCTCATCTATTAAAAAATGGTGTGTTGGAGAAGTTACCGAAAATATATTCTATACAACGTTTTATGTTTTCATTTGATTGGTCAAATATTTTAAATAATATTTTTAAAAAAAGATAATCAAAATGACGAACATGACTTTCCTCACGAGTCTCATCTGGGTGGTTGGTTCAGGCGCTTTAGAGTACTCAGATTGACGGGTAGTGAGATAGCATACTCATATGATTGATTTAAAATCAACCACTTATAGATGGCCTTTGATTCTTCGGACGGGTATGTTAGAAAGGATGTTTGGACGTTTACTTGGATCATACGTGTATAACGTGTTTTCCAAGTAAACGTTTGATGTTCCTTTTCTGAAGAAGCCTAAGAGGTTTTCTGTCTTGTTTAAGACCGGACAACTTTTAGGTTATTACCCTCTTGGGACCACAATAAATAAGGGAAAGTCGATTGTTGCCTCTAAAAAGGCCCGGATACCGCCTAAACCAGTGTAAAGTTGAGATAATTAGAAAAATAAATTACATAAATGACAGTTAATATTGTTTATCTTCCCCTATTACCCTAGAGCCTCCTCACCTTCGTTGTGTTTATCTAAAGTATATATAAGTATCGTGGATTAATATTTTTTGCTTACTAATCACAAATACAAGAAATAAGAAAGAAAAATCTTATAGCTTCTAGAAAAATGTTTAATCTATTAATCGACAACCGCTTTAGCTTTAACCCGTTCAAATTTCGTTCAACTCGATCATTTGACACCTTTAATCACAAGCTACATAGGATTTTGTTAATTTTCTAGCAACTCTTTTTTAGTCTCTCAAATTTACATATTTTTACTACATTGCAGGCCTTTTCTTGTTTTCATTTTCAGGCCCATGGGCTTTAAAGACAAGACCAATTGTGTATTACAGAGTTGAGATATTGGGCTGGACTTATATAACACTACAAAAATGTCTTAGTGAAAACTCGATAAGTGTCGTATCAGAATTTTTAATTAATTGGCGATGAACGTTACACAACATATTATCGATTGACACTATCAAATACGTAGACGATGGGAGAAAATGAAAAGAAAAAAAAAGACGATACTCATAACACGAGGGGTCGATCCGAAATCGTTTGTTAAATATATATCTCAATCTATGTGAAATATTTTTAATAAATCTGAAAAAAAATTATGGCCCATGCAGGTCTCGAACCTGCGACCTTCGCGTTATTAGCACGACGCTCTAACCAACTGAGCTAATGGGCCAATTGGTTATAAGTTTCCATCTTATTATTTAGATATTTATTTCATTGTTTTACTATGCTTTGTTTAGAATATTATTTGGACAAAGAGAGTAAATGAAGGGTCCTACATGAAAAATAATGTTCTATCTGTTCACATTTATTTGTTATGTTTCGTTTTTCAAAAATTAATTTGACTAATTTTTAAAGTTAAATTAAATTATATTAATTTAATATTTTAAATTAAAAATTAGATAGTCAAAAACTATATAAATTTTTTTATTATTTGACTCTAAAAAATACATTATGACTATTAAAAGTGAACGGGATAATATAACATTAATAGGAAAATAATAATAATGAAGGGTCCAAATCACACCAATATTTTAAATTCCAATATTTTTATATATGGAAATGTAAGGAATTAGAGTGGCATTACTAATAAGTTTATTTACATTTCTTATTAAAACCAATTAACACAAAGAAAATTGTTTTTTTTAAAAAAATATTTTCTCTTTTATTTTTTATCTCTTGTTGATATGGGCTAAGGATAAGGATATCATGTAACATAGTGGGACCTATGAATTATGATATGATAATCTTAAAAATATAAAAATAATAAAAAATAAATACCCTCTCCATTTCATTTATTTTACCTATTTTCTGTTTATCACTTTTTTATTTTAAAAAAAATACTTTTTGATAAAATTATTTTTTAAGTAATATGTTTCAGATCATAAAATTAAAAAATATTTTAATTTTAAATTACAAGATTCAAAATCTTATTTAAATTTTAGCTTCGCGTCAATATAAGATCGGAGAAAAAAAATCAACACAAAAAAAGTTATAATGATTTGTTTTTTAAAAAAATTCTCGATCATATCCAAAATTTCTTTAGCCTTTGACTTAATTTTAAAGTATATTTCATTATACGTTGAAATTTATAGTTTTTAGATTGTCTTTTAATATTTTAATTAAAATAGACTCTCAAAGATAAATACACTTATTTTAAGATAGAATGAATAATATCATGTAATTTTAAATTTTTGCGTCAAGATAAGACACAAGATCTTGGAGAATTAAATAATGTACTCGTAAGATGAAAATATTATCAAGTAAATAATATTATCCAAATTTATTGTTCAATATAATATTTAAAAAAAAATAAGAAGAAATATTATTAAATGGTGGGGTCATTATGACAAACATTAATTCCTTTGTATTTTTCATAAGAAAGTTGAGTATATTTTTTTCTTTTCCTCTAACCTTATTTATTTCTCACTTAAATTTGATTAATTCTTATTCAAATAGAAAAAAAATTAATTTTCAATATAAATAACTTTTTTAGTAAAATCCTTTCATATCAATAATTTAATTTGAAATCATAAAAATATATTTATCATTCTATTATAATTTTAACAAGAGCTGAATTTATAAATCGTTAAATTAATAATAGTATATGAAACGCCCAAGATTTAATGGATATTTATAACTTATCTTTTAACAATTGGGACCAAAATTAACCTATGTATCCCCACCTTAAAATTTAAATCCCTCGACTATATAGGCAACATCATTTTCCTCAAAAAGTCAAATGACAATGTTGTGAGATAGGCATCCACCACATTTGAGTTATATATATGTAATACTAGATATCATGTGTAATCGTCAGCGCAGGCTCAACGTATGTTAGTTTTTTTTCTTTTAATTTATGCAATACAAATATAATTTGAAAAAGTGAACTAAATTTTTTTTATATGTGAAGAAACCTTACCCCAGAACACGAACCAGGTTCGTGTAAGTTGCTTTTAAGTAAAGACAGAGTAAAGACACAAACACTTACTGAATTAAAAACCTTCCTCACTCAAGGAAGGAAAAACCTCGTTTTATTAATTCAACTATAAGATTTTGTGATTACAACTCAATAATCAAAAAGTCTTATCTCTACTACTCCCTCGATTGACTCCAATCGATCTCTCCAAAAGGCCAAACCCACCTTTTGTTACAACCCTCACTGAAACTCAACCCTACAAAGAGCCAAACCCACCCTTTGTACAAATCTCTCAAGACTCAACTCCCAAGAAGTCAAACCCACTTCTTGTTACAAATCTAGGAATTATTACAACTCAATAATAAAC